>NW_019396282.1:108136-383066 GCF_000591075.1 Eurytemora carolleeae | reverse complement strand
GTAAACTTTAGTAAACATGAAGTTTAAGCTATCCACAAATGTTATCAATTGATCATGTAAACTTTAGTAAACATGAAGTTTAAGCTATCCACAAATGTTATCAATTGATCACGTAAACTTTAGTAAACATGAAGTTTAAGCTATCCACAAATGCTATTAATTGATCATGTAAACTTTAGTAAACATGAATTAGTTGAAATATCAAAATACCTATCTAATTTGTAGAGTTTAAAATATTTCTAAAAGAAAAAAAAAAGTTTTATTAACAAAAATGCTAAAATCAACAAAAGTGTAAGTTCGAATTTCCATACTCATTAAAAATTAAAGTATTTTTTTTAAGCATTTCTGAAAAATACTTAAAAATGTTGGTTTCATAAATAATTTCTCTGATTTTAGATATCAATAACATTCGATTATATAGTTTATATTTCTATAGCACCTATTTTACTATCAGATATCTGGTATTTTAAAAACATTTAAATTCCAATCTGCCAGATAAGGAGTATATTATTAAACCTTAATTCTTAAATGAATCAAAAACAAACATCAAATACAATGATGTGGCAAACAAATAGTTAAATTTTAAGACATTTATATTTTAGGTAAAAAATTTAACGGTTTAACAAATAATTTATATATAAATTTTCTATTTTTTAAAAATATCATACCTAGTTCTGCAGTAGTGAGATGAAGCATAGAGACGAGGTAGATGAGTAGCACCATAGCATCTTAAAATTTCAGAGTTATATATTTTTTTATAAATAAAATAAATAGCCCCCCCTCCCCCGAATTATAAAACTATTTTTCCCAATATCAATAAACTATTTATCGTTTCACTTAGGTGATTTTGACATTTTTATATCGTTAAAACTTTGTATGTCCCTGCCTTCTCTTTCTTAGGTAAGAAAAATTAAGTTTCAGATCTAGATCAATATTTAAGTTAACTAGTTTAAATGGTCCGCCCCTGTAAACCTACTATGTGTCCTACTAAGGATAAGAATTTATTGATAACCTAAACCTATAAAAATATTTAAAAATGTGACTCACAATTGAAAAATTATTTTTCTCAAACAAAAATAAAAGTTCCCTAAGCCGTAAGACCCATTAAAAAAGTATTTTCTGCCTTTTAACAATTTGGGCGAATAAGATTTACTTTTATATTATTTCTTTTGAGTCTAATATTTTGAGTATTACCTGCGCTAATTTGTCAGCAGCTTCCCGCCCACCTTTCACATGAACAGCCCACTCTAAAATATTCTTTTATTATTATTATACTCATTCTTCTAATCTATCTTATTGACAAATAATTTTTCTCATGAATTACGAATCATGTATTTGGATATTTATAATAAGAGTTGTCTTTGACTGCCGTTTAAGCTATCCACAAATGCTATTAATTGATCACGTAAACTTCAGTAAACATGAAGTTTAAGCTATCCACAAATGTTATCAATTGATCAATCTGCCTTGCCTGTCCAAGCCACAGCGCTCGGTCCAGAAATTTTCTTAACCTAACACCCAACCCTAAAATAATGCTATATCTTAATTTTGTGGAAAAAAAATGAAATCGAAGTCGTGTACACAATGAATGGGAGGTTAGGGGCCGAGGGAGGGGGGGGGTGGTCCAAAAAGCGTTCTCTAGGAAAGGCCCAATTCCAGTTTAGGCCCCTAGTTAAGTACAAAGTAGTTAGGTAAGATTTCCCACCATCCCTTTTCTGAATTCAAACATAGGTAATTTCCTAGTATACGATTTCTGGACCCCCGGTCCCCCCTCCAATAATTTTAGTACATGGATCGTATATGTAAGACATGGATGTAATTGACCATATGGCCGCTGCGCCCGACCCCCTATCGTGTCTTAGCCGCAGCTCTCGGCACCCTAGTCAGTCCTAGCCGCAGCTATCGGCCCCCTAGCCTGTCCTAGCCGCAGCGTTTGGTCCAGAAAATATCTATACCTTACCAAACCCTGATAATATACTAATTTTGTTGAAAATTGTTGAAAATGAAGGCCCGTCCTGGCCGCGCCGCCGCAGCGCTCGGCCCCCTAGCCTGTACTAGCCTAAGCGCTCGGCCAAGAAATTGTCTAAACCTAACCTAACCCTAAAATTCAAACAAGAATTTGCTGAAAATAAGTGGTCATGTACAAAATTGATAGGAGGGGGAGGGGGGGACCAAAAATTGTTAACTCGAACGGACCCCAAACGCATTTTGTTCAAAAATTAATATTTAAAATTTCAACACTTTTATTTTTAAACCCATAACGAAGTTTACAACTGACAAGCTAAACAAATTAAGTTTACACATGTTGGGGACATGAAATTCCTAAATAAATCCCTTGGATAAAATACAGAAAATGAACTGAACTATATTACCTAACCTGTTATAAAAGACAATGTTCTAATCTATGAATCATTAGCCGGGATTATCCATGTTTCAGTAGTTTCACTTTTGACTCATTAACTACTGCGAATTGTTGACACCAACGCAATGTTTTGACTAGAACATTTGTGTGTGAGCTTTCTGTTGCAGATGGAAACGTACTGAGTGAGCGAGCGAGATGAGTTGGTTTATCAGCTGACGCCAGGGATAGATATGGTTTCCCGCATTTTCCTTCAATTTGATACGGTGCATTTTTCGCCTCATATTTTCCAATCTTTAAGTTCTTAAAACATTTGTCAAATATTACCCCTCTGCTCAAACTATCGAACGCTCAATCTAGGGCCCTACAGATCAAAATTTCATACAAAATTAATTTTTCGTCTATGCAACTGAAAATGAAAATATATTTTTTTTTTATATTGAAAATAGGTTTTATAAAAATTATCTTTTACTGTATGGACCTAACTGACCAATAAATGGTTTTCCAACGAGTAACAAGACACTTGAATCCTATTGCTAGACAAACTAAACAGTAACAAGACAGTTTAAAGGATCAAATGACTTAAGAAACAGGGGCAAGGGGTTAACCCCCCGCCCTCCCACGTATCTGTCTGGAGTACGGTGTCCTGTCCAGCAATTTGTCCGGTTCCAATCCCCAGCGATATTTCTTCCGTATATTAATTTAACATTAATATATACTCGTACTCGATAAACCATGATGCGTAACTTGGACGGTTCCTAAATTTAACGTTTATCTAACATTTCGGGTCTGTCCAGTGGCGTACATAGGGGGGGGGGCAGTAGTCCTCTTGCCCCCCCTGGGAGTTCCAGGGGGGCCCTGCCCCCCCCCCCCCCTTGGAAAATACAAAATTAAAAGGAAACAAATTTAAAAAGTAACAGCTGACAATGACAAAGACTAAGGATTTGTCTAAATTCACTGTTGTTAACACAAAATTTTAAAATACTTTAGACTAAAACTTTTGCAAAAACTGCAAGACCTCGACATATTAGATACTTACATGATGGAAGATGTAATAAAGGTATTCAATTTTCTGTTTTCTATTTTTTCTTACAGTCAATTAATAAAGGAATTGAGTCTTTGGCACAAACTCAAATATGTAAACCTTTGGAATCTGATTGCTCATAAGACAACATTTTTCATCTTGAAAGATATAAATGAGATGTTTTAAAGATATTCCTATTATATAGATTAACTACATAGGTCGGTTGTGAACATTGGCTGTTCTTATGTCATTGAGTACTTTGGTGTACATGCGTTATGTAGAGAGAAATTTAAGTTAGTTTAGTCCTTCTCATGTCCTTCTTCAGTTCTCGTCAATATGATATATTGCTCAGTGAAATATTGTTGTTCAAAAAGTTCGATTCCCGGAGTTATTTTACACTCTATTCGGGAAGAATGGTTAAACCTAGTAGATTGGAAAAGACCCAATCCGACTGTTATCTGCAATGTTTCCTAGTTATATAAAAGTAAATGGGAAAAAATTGTCAACGTCTGCTGTTCCCTCAATTTTTAACATTATCGGAATCGGAGCTGTTCAATACTGCTCCCTGGAAACTGTTCTGAACGAATATAATTATGCCGTCGCAGCTTGGCCTGGGGGGGTCCAAAAATCGTTCTCTAGGAATATACCAACATTTCCAGAAAGCCTTATGTTACGTAACGTTTTATCCAAATTGCGTAAGCAGCGCCAACAAATATTAAATTTGGCTCCAATGACACAATTACAGCGTAAATTTGCGTAGACCTAATTATGATTTCAAATTAGTGTAAATATTAAATTTTTCTAAAGAAAATATTTTATAACCCATGTCTCTAAGTAAAAATAACAAGAATTTGTGGAGATTATTTTTTTTTTCAGGCATGCAAATTGCGTAAAAATGCGCTCTAACTCTGAATCTAAATTATTTGTGAAACATCTAAAATGTCAGAAAAGACATTATTGCATTTTCCAACAAAATTTTTAAAACATTATAGTTGTTTAATAGAATTTAAGTTTTCTTTATTAGCATTATAAATTCCGAAAAATTGGGCTCTTTTTACGTATGTTTTGAGTGTTTTAAAACTTTAAGAATTGAGTGTCTGAGGATTTAAAAAATGTATATTAAGTAGATGAGAGGAAATTCGTTTTCTCGTGTAAAAATTTCTATTTATTTATCCTTCTATCTATCTATCTATCTATCTATCTATCCAGCTACAGGGTGTCCCACGAAACATGACAGTATGCAGGACGACTTGAATGTCGTCTTGATTTTTGATATAATTTGCTGCGTTCATTTGTCAACCTGATTTTAGAAGTAAATTTCTAGAGATAATAATCACAAAATTTCCCTTGTCCTGCCATTTCCAAAATGTGGTCTGCCTTTTCAGATTTCGACAATTTTGCTTTTATTTAACAAAATTGAAATCTGAACCAAACTCTTTATATCTCCAGTAATATTGAAAGCACAAAAAACGCAGACCACTTTTTGGAAATGCCAGGGCTAGGAGAATGATGTGATAATTGTTTCAAGAATCATACATGTTAAAGTAGATAGAAGACTAAATGTCGCAAATAAATTCAAATACCAAAGACGACTTTCAAGTCGTCTTGCTATTGTCATGTTTCGTGGGACACCCTGTATCTATCTATCTATCTATCTATCTATCTATCTATCTATCTATCTATCTATCTATCTACCTCTGGAGGTTAAAATTTATTATCTCTGAAAATGGGTCATGTTAGGTATCAAATCATTGATTATTTACTGATTCTTAACAGTTGGTTTTGGAGGTCAAAATGAAGGTCAATGACCTCTAATATCAAATTTTCTTCACAACCTTTGAAGATGACCAAAGTTTGAGGCTGCATACAAATTTCAGCCTTCTATCTCAATTTTTAAGACAGCACTACAGTAGTTTCCAAAAATATTTAATGACAATTGTCAGGTTTCTAAATTGATATCAAGAATTGTTATAGCTTGAAAACTTACTATAACTGTCTCTTTATAACCGTTAAAATTCATGAAATTCACAAATTTCAAACCTTGTAAAAAAAAGATTTTTTAAATGGAAAAAAGACCTTAAAAGTGGTCAACGAAAAAATTGCATTTCCTTCTTTAATATATTCTTTAAAAAACGTATCTTTAAATTTTGTGCAAAATCGGAGACATTGACCACAAAGTGTGGTAAATAGGCATGGAATGACCCATTTCCCTTTTCCAGATTTACCGACATTGGGTCAAACGACCTAGGGTCAAACGACATATGGTCAAACGACAAACGGTCAAAAACGCGACAAAGGTTCAAACAACATAGGGTCAAAATGGAAAAAAATATTTTATGAATTATTTCAGGATTAGGTTAGGTTAAGATAATTTCTGAGCCGAGCGCTGCGGCTAGGACAAGCTAAGGGGCTGAGCGCTGCAGGTAGCAGTTTAAATGTACATAAAACATAACATAAAAATATGTATTATTTCAGGGTTAGGTTAGGTTGAGCGCTGCGACTACTAGTTCTAATGAACATAAAAAAGTTCAAATTAACTAAAAATTGTCTAAATTACATTTAGTCCGTTTGTCGCACTTTTTGACCCTATGTCGTTTTACCCTTTGTCGTGTTTTTGACCGTTTGTCATTTGACCCTATGTCGGTGAATCCTTTTCCACGTACTGCACCTACAGAGCGTCCCATATCATATTAGATTATCAACAATCTTTACCTCAAAATACGCACATAATACTTGAAAAATCTAGCCTTTTCTGCCAAAAAAATGTTCCTTTAGCTTTAATAAATTTTTCTAAATGATTCATTCGTCTTAAATTTTTTGATTTTCACCCCCATCGTAATTTAGACCCATTTACGCGGTCTAATTTGATGTGGGACACCCTGTAGTAACAACAATGATCAGTGTAGTTGATTTAAGCAAAATACATACGTCACAATCTAGCGTACATTTTCCTCCACTTGTCCTGATTTTTTTTATTTGTGGAAATACAGTGGTCCACACAAATATTTTATCTAGAGCTCACCCCAATTAGCATTAATAATTTATCTATAATTCAGTTCGGAACCAGCCTTATTAGCGTTGCGGATTCTGCAGTAAATCACAAATTATTGTTCGTTTATTTGTCTTTAAATACAGGGTGTCCCACGAAACATGACAGTTGGTGAATAGTTTTGAATGTCTTCCTTCTTCCACATACTGTATTAGATTAAAGACTTTTTCCAGTTTATTTCTTTTAAAAAAAGTTTAACTTATATATATTTTACTATAATATAAAAATTTCATACGTCTCTTTAGTATCAAACAACTTATCAAATTATTGAAGATGAAGACATTTTAAACTATAGTTTGGTGAATATGTCATGTTTCGTGGGACACCCTGTAGTCTTCATAGACAACCTTCAACCTTCAAGTCGATCTTGTTTATGTATAGTGTCAGTCTGTCGCATAAACCATGGTTATATTTATAGGACTTTTTTGCCCAGTTTACCTTGGTTCGAATCCATTTTAACTATGGGTAAAATTTTCTTGAAGTTTATGAATTCTGAAGACGACATGCAATCCGAAGACGACATGCATTCAGCGCGTCTAAACTAAGAACCTGAAAAATTAGATATGTTGTGTCTATCTTTATTTATCTAAAAAAAAATTTTAGGGATAATTATAAATTAGAAATTTTTAGATAAATTGAAATCTGAAGATTATAAAATTCCACATTATAGTTTGATACAGGGTGTCCCAATAAACATGGGAATTCAGTGACGAATTAGATATCGTCTTTGTTATGAATTGGCATTGTAATACTTTATTTCAAAAGCCATAATATTATAATGTCTGCTAGAGTTCATTTTATGAAAACAGTAAATGGCTGTAAAGATGTGTCTATAATGTCTCCGCAAGATGAACGTGCAGACGGACAAGATTTACTCTGTTTGTATACTGTAATTTTTTTGCTTTACTAAGTACAACCTTATGCAGTGAAGACATAAGCAAACAAATTGTAAACATAGCAGACGAAACTGTTACAGATTACAGCTTCCTCAGTAGGCATCACTATATACTAAATCAAAGAATTATTTTAAAAGACGATATCGAATTCGTCACTGAATTCCCATGTTTATTGGGACACCCTTAGGACTAAAAGTGATGTAATTTACAGTCGTCGTCGTATATATCAACGCAGTGAAGTAAGAAAGTAGAACAATTTTTACTTCTACTAAGCTTTGAAACAGTTTAACATACATCAAATGGAAACAAAGAGAGTTGCTGTCAATTTACAAATTTTCTTTGATTGCTTGTATACACCTTTAGTTTAATTTGCATGTTAAAAAAATAGAATGTAGAATCTTTATCATCAGTATATTGAATTTCTTCTCCTTTGAAAATTTGTTCGTAGATTTCTTTAAATTCTTGAAATGTCGTCTTTTGAGTAAAAATTACAAGAAATCTACGCAAAACGTTTGTAAAACATTAAAACTAAAAGAAACCGCGCGAATAAGATTATAAGATTACTTATTTTAGAGAATAAGAGCTAATTTTTGTTTTCTCAACCTCTTCCTAAACAACTAATTAGTTTTTTGTAGAATTTTTTGAACATTTTTCATTAAAAAATTATTAAAAATTATTCTCAAAAGAATCCCTTCCGAACGAACAATCCAGGAGGATTTCAAAGATTATTTGCGCTCTTGTTGAACAAATTACACCGTAAAAATGTCTCAGTAATTAATCTTGCATTTTCTCAAATGAATCCTGAAAAATCTTTTTTTTTCGTTCAAAATTGTATCCTCGTTTCTCTTCATGTAAGCACTAATTGTTAAAACATGAATAGTTTTCTCTAAGAGCTGTAAAATTATCATAATTGCTTTATAATTACCGAAACTATGAAGGAAAGTCACTCATGCAAACCTTAAACTATAATTAAAATAAGCTGAACAATCTTAATCCTATAATCATGAAGATTTTATTGAACATGTTCGACTTCCTAATTACTATCTATCTATCTTTAAATCCAATGCAGCAATGCACAGGGTGTCCCACGAAAGTAGCAAGACGACTAAGACGACTTGAAAGTCGGCTTAGATCTTTGAATTTATTTGTGCCATTCAGAGACGTCAACCTACTTGAAAAATGACCGCAAAATATTCGTCTAGTCCTGGCATTTCCAAAATGTGGTCTGACTTTCTTATGCTTTTAGTATGAAGAATTTTGTTCAGATTTAAACTTTGCCAAACAAAGCCAAAATTGTCGAAATCTTAATATCAAAATACCAAAGGTTCAACGCACAATGTTACAAAGATATAGGGATCAATGTTTAAAAAAAAAATTTGTGATTCAGTTCTAGACTTTTTATTTTTTATTTTTTTTTCTCTCTTTTCTTTTCTCACTTATACCTTATTTACATTTTTTACTTTTCATACTGATTTATATACAAGACTAAAACAAAAAGAGCAAATGTTTTTCAATTCTTTGGACAAACGCGCATTTAAGCGGAAATTGAACATATTTAATTTTATCTTAGATACAACACAGCTTAAAAATTTTGCATTTTAAAACTATCCACAATTTTCAAGTTTACTGTGACGAATTCTCTATCTATATATAAAAAAAAACTACCTTGTAATAAAACAATACAACAATACCCTGGGGGTGTCATAGGCTAAAAAGAAAAATTTCTTCAAATAACTTTTCTTCCTCGGGAAACACCGGACCCTTCATTTAGTTTTTAATATGTCTTCAACATCACATTTTTATGTTTTAATTAACTTTTTAAACATTAAGGATTAAACAAATCTAAATGAACTACCAGTGTATAGTGATGACTGGAAAACAGTGAAATTATCTCATCTTCTTGCAATCTTGAAATCATAAAATTTCCCAAAGTATTTTTAAACTCGTAATTAAGTTGTAATTGTTAAAGATTCTTTCCAATTAAAAATAGTTATATAGACTTCATTCCACTGTTTTCTGGTTATCCCTGTCTGATTTCTCGAATCAAGTGTTATTATTGTTATTTTGATAATTAATTACATCAGCTGAGAAAGATTTTACATATTGTCTTTGTTGTTAAAATCACGAGGATTTGATGACGTTCGATCTAGGTAAAAATACGTGAAAAACTTGGAAGATTTCCAAGCCCTACTTCCGTGCGGGTTTTCCCATAAATTGCACGGGAACACACTTAACATTATATATATAAAAACTTTCATAACAATTTTATTACTGACACATTTATAGAAAGCAATCATGATAATAGCACTTAAAATCAATTGTGTTTGGGTATTTATGAATGGGTTATCAAATTAAAATAAGAATTATAAAAAGGCAAACAAGTTCAAATTAAGTAAGTAATAGAAAAAAATCCTAAGAAGGTACAGTTATATAATTGTTAGATATATAACCATAATGTTTTATAAAACATAATTAAGCAAAAGCTAGCCCGTGACCTCCGTTTTTTTCTGTCTACAAGGCCGAATAATTTCAAACTAACAAAGACTGATAAACTCAAAACTAGAATAAATAGAAAAAATGAATGATAATTTAATTTTAAGCAGGAATAATAAATTTTTAGATGGAAAAACAGGAATAATAAATTTGTAGATGGAAAAACAGGAATAATAAATTTGTAGATGGAAAATCAGGAATAATAAAATTGTAGATGGAAAAACAGGAATAATAAATTTTTAGATGGAAGAACAGGAATAATAAATCTGTAGATGGAAAAACAGGAATAATAAAATTGTAGATGGAAAAACAGGAATAATAAAATTGTAGATGGAAAAACAGGAATAATAAAATTGTAGATGGAAAAACTAGGAAAACGTTATACATCTAGGATAAGAAAAAGTATTACGGAAAAAGGTGTATCAAATTTTATATCTTTAAAATTGTAATCTATGTTTGTCTGCCCGATCATAACTCATGTCCTAAAACGATTTGCCTCAAATTTTGACAGGAACTAGCGAGAACCACGGGACGGGAATGTTCTTTGTTTAGTTGTGAGATTCTAACTTTTATCGATCAGCTTTTATGGGGAAAATCGCTAAAATCGTAATTTACATCCCAGCGCGGGTAAACGGCGGGAGTACCCTCGGTAACGCTGGGTACTCAAGCTAGGATACTGTATGCCGGGTAAAGGTAGTCAGGACATTGAAAAAGTATTCTAGGAAAAGGTAGTCAGGACAAAGAAATGTATACCAGGACAAGGAAAAGTATACCAGGTCATAAAAAAGTATACTAGGAAAAGGAAAAGTATACCAGGACAGGGAAAAGTATGCCAGGACAAAGAAAAGTATACCAAGTCATATAAAAGTATACCAGGACAAGGAAGAGTATACCAGGACAAGGAAAAGTATACCAGGACAAGGAAACGTATACCAGGACAAGAAAAGTATACCAGGACAAGAGAAATTATACCAGGACAAGAAAAAGTATACCAGGATAAGAAGTATACCAGGACAAGAAAAAGTATGCCAGGACAAGGGAAAGTATACCAAGACAAGGAAACTTATACCAGGACAATGAAAAGTATACCAGGACAAGGAAAAGTATACCAGGACAAGAACAAGTATACAAGGACAATAAAAAGTATACCAGGACAAGGAAAAGTATACCAGGACTAGGAAAGGTATACCAGGACTAGGAAAAGTATACCAGGACAAGGAAAAGTATACTAGGACAAGAAAAGGTTTACCAGGACAAGGAAAAGTATACCAGGACAAGGAAAGGTATACCAGGACAAGGAAAGGTATACCAGGAAAAGGAAAAGAATACCAGTACAAGTAAAGGTTACCAGGACAAGAAAAAGTATACCAAGACAAGGAAAAGTATACCAGGAAAAGATTGACCGCATGTTTTTGTTTATCTAAGTAGGAAGTGCGAAAGGTTAAATGTTTAAAAATAGTTGGAGGCTACATTTGCAAAACATAAATTTTGTTTTTATAAACAAAAATGTGTATTGGCTTGATAAAAAGTGACATCTAGGGGGGGGGGGGGGAGAAAAAAATTTGTAAACACATCATTATCTATACAAACATCATTCCAGGTCTAATAATTGCTCTTATTGATTATTTGATGTTTTCAATATAAAGTAGGTGATCAAAGGTTCCAAAAAGACTTATATATTTGCAAACTATTTCATCTAACAGAATCCAGAGTTTGAATTAATATTTATTTAAATTAAGGTCGACGGTATTTGGTCAAAAAGAAATAAAAAGATGTACAATTAGATTTTGCGGCAAGTGTATACTTCATAAATAAGTTGATGATTTTTTAAAGACAAAACTTTTATTTCAAGGTTTTCTTTCAGGAAGATATCAACACAAAGGAAATAAATTTAAACATTTTTGCCCAACACTGTAATCCAGAGAGATACGAAAATTATGCATTAATTTCAAATTTTATAGTGTTCACTATAGTTTAAGTAGAAGTGAATAATTCCATTTACTGATAGCGCCGATTGAAGGATTCATAACTCTGATGTTACCGCCATACTATTTCTATTGTGCAGAATAGACAACAAACACATGACTGAACCCTGATGGATCAGGCACTACTATACTCAGCATAAGGAGTGGGTTGCGTTCCCTCAGCCTTTGGTTTTAACTCTTAGTTACACTTATCCTTTTTTGTAATCCTACACATGTAAATTTTAAAAAGAAATTGACTCTTTACCACAAACTCTGATTTTCTAATCCCAATATCTTTAGAACCCATTAACCTAAACCTTTGATATTTCAAACTTATATTTTTTGATCTAACAAAAGTCATAGTTTGAAATTTCAAAGGTTTACGACGTTGGAATCCAAAGATATAGGGATTAGAAAATCAGAGTTTCTTGCAAAGAGTCAATTCTTTTAAGGACTTTTAGATCAAAATAAGTTTTGAAAAAATGCTGACAGATTTTTGAATTAGAGCTTGCACGAACACTTTAAATTTACTTTGACGATGCAAACAATAAATGTTTTCCTTGAGTCTTGACCTATATAAACACCAATTGTCAGTGTCACATTCATTGAATTACAGCAGACAATTCAGAAGATGAACGTCTATATTTATGCAACAATACTGGTATCTCATAGCTCTTCTTGTTTTGATTTTATTCACAAGTATAAGAACAGAAGATGTTTCTGGTTACATTTTTTATAGATCTATTATTTAGAGAAAAACAGCGGAAGCGGATGAACGAGCGGTTGAGAGTTGATACATATCTTATAGACTCTTTGCAGTTTAGAATAATAATAAATACACAATAATAGTACAAATATTTTATGTCTTCAACTTGTAAAAATACAAATATTTTATATTATAGTGGTTACACTGGAATTACAAATGTTTGTAAAACTCTTTGCCTTCAACCGCTGGAAATGAAAGTTTTAATCTACTTTTTTTACCTTTCACCGTAAAAATTTCTCATTTTTTATACATCTTTCTGTCTTCAACCGCTGTTAACACAGACTTTAAATGCAAAATTTGTACTATGTATTTTTCATTAAAAAATTTTCATGTCCCCCCCCCCCCAAAAAAAAAGAATGTATCAAAGTGCAGCCTAAATTCTAATTCCAGTTTAGACTGTTTAATGCGTAGTTGTAGTTTTAATAAAAATAATACGTATCTTTCTTTGCATCGTCAAGAGAGTAAAACAAGATACGCAAAAACAATTTAGGTTACAACGCAGATATAAAAGAACGCATCACGGTCACACCCAACTGAAGTTAAAGATAGAAGAATGCAACCTGGATTTTAGCACACCTTTTGTTCAAAATAATCTTACATTTCACCATTTAACTTCTAGAAACCCTTAATTTAAAGAGTTGCATGCCAGATTTAAAACCTTTATCTAATTAATAATTTTTTTGTACTGTTTCGTTCAGATTCGTTCTCTATTTGCTTTATTTGATCTGTATAAACTTTGATTCAAATACCAAATTACATATATTAGCATTTTTGTATATACTCGGACATGGTTTTATTTAATTTCTCGATACAGGGAAATCAAATAGAACTATTAGATTGGTTGCGATCATTGCCTGAAAGTTTTTGCCTAAACCCCCTTTTGTTTTACAGTTTGCAGTCCCTTTATGCACATTTAATGTTTGTTTGTTTGTTTGTATACAATAAACATCAAAACGGCTGAACCGATCGGGCCCACATTTTGTGTGCTACCTCACAAGTCCCCAGAGAAGGTTTATAGATACCCAAAATTTTAAACTTGGCCCATTTCTAACATTGAGTCTTTGAAATGGTCCAAATCTGCAAAGTTATCTTTTTCAAGAGTATATATATATATCTTTAAATCCAAGACAATGGCTAAAACTTTATATTGAAAAAATAAATGTCAGTTTTAAACTAATAATAAGTGTGAGAATTATTTTTTGGTGGTTCTTGATTTCATTTTCCTTATATCCTTATTTTGAAACAATTATCGTATTTTAGCGCATGTCGCGTTTTCGGAACATATCCTGGTTTTGAGACAATTATCAGAATTCATATCAATCTCTATTTTCAAGTATTAACGCACTTAAGAAACCAAACACGATTTTTTGACGAGGTAAAAACTGTTCTTTTAAAATTTAAAAATCATTACAGCATTTAGAAATCAATCTTACAATATAGATTTAACTAGAAATGCGGGAAATTAACTGTTTGTTTAAAATGCTTGAAAATAAATCATCCCTATTCTCTAATTTAACAGATAAAATGTAGAAACGAGACAATTTTTCAAATTCAGGATATGTTCGAAAATGGAAAATCTAACATTGTCTTGAAGAGCTTTAACATAAAAAGAACTCCTATTATAATTTTGTTTTAAAAAAAGTTTAAAATTTAGAATTGTTGCCCTCGTCATGTTTAATAAAATGTTGGTTATAGTTTTTATTATCGACTTTTACTCTGGATATGAGACGGGATCCCAAAAACCCAGTCTTTCAATTTGTGCACAGTGTTGTTAGAAATGGGCCAAGAGTTAGTTTTGGAACTAATGTCCCCTGCAAATGTTTTTCGTTTTTGTTTTACAATGTATACAAAGTGAAGTTGAAATAGAAGATGGGCGCAAAGCGCTCTAAAAACCTAGTAAGAAGATATAATATCAATTTATCATAATATTTGTAAACTACAAATGGTAATTATTTTAGGGGGATTTAAATAGATGACGCAAGTTATCTTACCTTTCACTTTGACCGAAGTCTTTAGAGATTTTTCAGGTACAAGGCCACATGACTTTAAAGCAGTGAATAGGCAAACAGTCAAGCGTCAGACAGGAAAATTAAAGTGCGTACAAAATATCAAGGTCCTCAAGCCACATGTTTGAATCAATAAATATGCAAACAGAGCAAATTTACACTCATGTTGAAATATAGAACTATTGAGATTATTCTAAACAAATAGAACTTACAGTAAGAACCAGAAAACTGTGGAATCGGATGACGACATTAAATCTATAATTAAGTGTATTTAATATTGTTAAAAAGCAAATATATATACTAATGACTTATCAAATAACTTCTATATTTAAAGTCATAAATTGAGTTTAAAGATCGTCTTTCTATTACAGAATTTTATGGCACTCACTGTATAATAAATCACAAAATGAATATTTTGAAAATAGACTTTCTCCGTAATTGTTTATCTTGCAAAAAGGATCAAATGGGAATTCTTCAAACATTCAAAAAGTAGCACTTACAATTGTAAAAAAACGGTTGAAAGAGTGCGGTGCAGTCTTCGTTTTCGAAATTTTATAAAGTAACATTTTTTAACATATCTTGATTTTAGTGTCAATCATATTTTTTGGTTTCCTTCTGCATAGATACAAACCTAGAGGGATATTTTCCCCGCGTTTATTCCATGCCTGGATACAAGCTAGGGGGATATTTTCCCTGCATATATTCTGCCTAGATACAAGCTATGAGGACATTTTCCCCGCTTATATTCTGCCTAGATACAAGCTAGGAGGATATTTTCCCTGCGTATATTCTGCCTAGATACAAGCTAGGAGGATATTTTCCCCGCTTATATTCTGCCTAGATACAAGCTAGAAGGATATTTTCCCTGCGTATATTCTGCCTAGATACAAGCTAGGAGGATATTTTCCCTGCGTATATTCTGCCTAGATACAAGCTAGGAGGATATTTTCCCTGAGTATATTCTGCCTAGAGACAAGCTAGGGGGATATTTTCCCCCCGTATATTCTGCCTATATACAAAACTAGGGGGATATTTTCCCCCCGTATATTCTGCCTATATACAAAACTAGAGGGATATTTTCCCTGCGTATATTCTGCCTATATACAAAGCTAGAGGGATATTTTCTCCGCGTATATTCTGCCTAGATACAAGCTAGGGGGATATTTTCCCCCCGTATATTTATTCCTTTTTAATATGTAATATTAACGGAGCATTTTCGCTTGGTAACAGTAGAGAGTCAGCTGACACTTTCAGGCAGGGCGTATACAGGAAAGGGGGACATATGGGGGCTACGCCCCCCTAATTAAGTAAAAACTATGGTTCTTGGGGGGGGGGGGTATATGTTAAGCCCCTCGCCCTGACCAAATTTCTGTAAACGCTCCTGTTTTTATAAGAACTGTCTTATCAGCAAATAAAGCCCGTGCTTTTTTAAATCAACACACATTTTATTTTAAATAAGAAAACATATTTATATTAAAGCAAAATACAAGTTTGCTGAAGGGATAGAGAACACATATTTTAAATAACGTTTAACAATTGACCATTCAGTTCTTGACTTAAGTCGAATGCTTTTTGCGTGAAATTGTACGGCTCAAAAAAAAATCTAGCTGTTTATCTTTTTTATGTCGTTTTTGTGCCCGTTAAATAAATCTTTTTTTTTTTAAATGATTATCGATATGTATCTTCAAAATGTAAAAAAATTTCTTTTGTGTAGTATAGTGCGTTAATTATATAAACAAAGGCTTCTTTGTATCACCACCTTATCTATTTTCGTTATCAAACATGTTGCATGGATCGTATCGTTTCTTGATCCTACTTTTCTAACCCCTCGTGTGCCACGGGGGAGGGGGGGATTTAAATGACCCCCCCCCCCCTTCTTAAATAATTCAGTGAATTCTGAATGTGCAGGGTGTCCTAAAAATAAATAATAGTTGTGAGACGGCTTTACAATCGTCTTTTATATTTGATATGATTTGCAGCATTCTTTCGATAACACGATTTTAGAAGGAAAATTAATCACAAAAAACCGTAGTCCTGGCATTTTCATAATGTGGCCTTTTTGTACGCTCAAATTGATTGGTAATATATTGAAAGCACAAAAAAAGAAATATCTTGACCGAGGAAATATGGTTGATAACTGGATCAAGAATCATATATTTTTCAAATTAGTGTGGAAAAGACTGCCGCAAATTGTTTCAATGATCAAAGACGATCTTTAAACCGTTTCTCAATCATCATGTTTTGTGGGACACACTATAAATACCTATTATTCAACATTTTTTAAAATCTTCGCATTCTGTTTTCCGATTTCTGCTTTACAGAAAAAAAAATGTTATAATAAAAAAATGATCAGTTTTGAAATTTTATTATTTTTCAAGAACGCTCTCTTTAAATGTATTTTGGGGTAAACAAATAAAATGTTATTTTTGCTTTATCTTTTTATCAATATTTAGTTCTAATTCTATTTGTTCAATGCGCGCTTATCATTTGACACATTTTTCCTCTGTATAACAGTATAATCTATGGAAATGTAACAAAGTACAAATCAGTAAAGAAATTTTTAGAATTGCGCGAAAGATGAGTTCATTAGATTGGGACATCTTGACATCTTCAAAGAATTTTGACACTTTATCTATAATGAACCAGGGGTAGGGTCTGGCGGAATTTGACGTTTATTGGATGGAAAAAAGAAGGAAAGTATATATATAAGTTGAGAATCGAAAAAAAGCTACTATTATAACCGATCTGGTTTTTTTTTCAATCTACCGACAAAGACAAAAAAGTTTTTTTTAATGTCAGACTCAGAGATTACTGACCCAACGGTAACTTTGCCAAACATACACATGTTGTTTTTGTCGTAAAACTCTTGAAAGCGTTTTACGGCAAAAAAGAATAATTGGGAGTTTTAAATACAGGTTCAAGAAGAAAGGTTTGGTTATATCTACCATGACCTATGAGGATAAAAATTGATTTTATTGTAGATAAAAACTACAAATACTCGAATTGATTTTACCCTATGCATACTACCCTTGAACACTCCGATAATTGTTAAAAACTTTGCTATATTGTTTAGATAAAATTATAGGTCATATTCGCGCCACAGTAAAATGTGTCGCAACCCGTATCCATGTGACCCCGTCTCACAAGTAGTGTTGTTAATATGTTTGGGTTGATTTTTTAAAACTTTAAATAAAACTGCAAAGTTTGCTTTATTTAAACTGTGCCATATTTTTTATCCTAACAGAAGGAAAAAGACACCAAACACGACCGTTAAACCCGATTGTATTTGGTGATCGTTTTTAAATTGCTTCTTTAAACATTTGCTTTTCTTCCACTATGCCAAATTTTGACCTTATGAGAATAAATATAGAAAAATAAAACGAACCCAAAACAACACTTTTCCCATAGTTTTTGTCTCCCTAAGCTAAATTCAGTGTAAGGTTAATACGGCGAATTATGAATTTTAGAAATAGTTTAATTTGTAAAATAGTTTTGTCAACCATTAACTACAAGACCTCCCCCCCCCGCCCATCCGTGTAATGTCGTCTTTAACTTAAAATCTCCTCTCGGAGACACCAAACCAAATAATTTTCGCACCATTCTCTTTGTTCTCCGGTAACGGAGTCTAAACACTTTTATTATTGTGAACAAAATATTTTCATATAAAGAATTAGTGAATTTCGTTAACAATTAATTGTCATTCTTTTCAGAAGTTTTAATATATAAAAACGTCTTAGGACTCCCCGACAGTTTAACCTTCTCATCCCAAAATAGATCGTAAGAATCTTTTCATTGTAAAATTATAAAACTTTGTAACAAATTCATGCATTATTATCCATTTCATTTTTTTATGAAATAAAGAGTTTCTCTGCATTATCGATTTTGATTCGAGGGTTATCCAGTTGTCTTGCTGTTCATGATTGAGAATCTTGTAACTATTTATTTAGTTTATTTTTGGATGATTTCATAACTTAAACAATTGTAATGATTGAGACCTAGTTTTTAATCTTATTATGTAATATTTCCGCAGAAAATCTAATTGAGACCTAGTTTTTAATCTTATTATGTAATATTTCCGCAGGAAATCTAATCCTTTATGAAGTCGACCTAGAAACACAGAATATACTGGGCCTGCCTGCCTAGTTCATACATTAGGCCTGACTTTATTTACCCAACTTAGCTTGCATAATTTTTTAGGCCTCGCGGCGTAGTTTAGAGGCACAAAGGTGATAGGAGTAGGATTAGGAGTATGAGTAGGAGTAGGAGTAGGATTAGGAGTAGGAGTAGGAGTAGGAGTAGGAGTAGGAGTAGGAGTAGGAGTAGGAGTAGGAGTAGGAGTAGGAGTAGGATTAGGAGTAGGAGTAGGAGTAGGAGTAGGGGTAGGAGTAGGAGTAGGAGTAGGAGTAGGAGTAGGACTAGGAGTAGAAGTAGGATTAGGAGTAGGAGTAGGACTAGGAGTAGGAGAAGGAGTAGGAGTAGGAGATGTATTAACAATAATGAAAACATCTAAATTTAAAGAATTTTATATGATTTTTCTGGTTATTTCCAGTAAATATAAATGTGGATTTTTAAGACTTGTAGTAAATAATATTAAATTGCAATTTTGCATTTTAGAACTTGGTATTTCCACATAGGGCTTGGCTCTGGCCGTTCCATGCTTGTTAACGACATGCTTTTGATTTGATTTTAAACCGTTAACGAGGTCCTTAGCCATGTATCATTCGTTCAACGTACAACGTTCGTCATTCAAAATTTTTGCTCAAAAATATATTTCGTCAGTTTTTAAATTAAAGATTTACCGTTTGTTTAGGATGCATTCTTTAATTAATAATTATAATTTAAAGGATTTGAAGGATTTAAAGAATCAAGAGTTTTTAACATTTCAGGGATCACAGCATTGACGTTTAACGAATCTAGTTTTGTATTCTGATGTAGGATTTGGTTTTTAGGAAATTGATTTTATATTCTTTTGTGAAAAATTAAGTCGAAACTTTAAATTAAACATGATAATTTTGTTTATGAAATCTTTGACACATGTTTTGATGTTTTGATACTGAACTTTTCAATCCTCCGACAAAGGAAAATTCGGTATCCATCCAAAGATTAAGTAAAAAATGTGATCCTGAAAAAAATTTTCCCGTGAAATTTTCATCGATGATATCTTTTATGTTTAAGAATTTTTTTTATTTTTTGTACCTAACACTGCACTGTCTGAAAAAAACCGCAAAACTTTTTTTTATTAAATGGCGGACCACATTTTGTAAATCCTAAGATTAATAATTGGGGTTTGTTATATATTGTTCTAACAGAAATACTACTTCAATTTTTTTACAAAGACGATAAATACTTCACATGTTTTTTTGTACACCCTGTACGTGTATATAATAAGTACCTTTATTCGTGAATCCTGATATACATCTGCCTAGTGTGTAAAAGGCCATTCAACCCTGCCAAACATGCAAAGTTTCTCTGATTTAAAGGGACTGTCCCAGAAGTTTCAACCTCCCCCCCCCCACAATGAAAGAGTACGGTGGTAGGCGATTATATCAATATAATAAAGATATATATCCAGCCTTAAACAGCATGAATAAACAAAATATAGAACCAAAGAGAAGCTGTAAATTAAATAATCTTCTCTTTAATTACTTAAACAATTAAAAAATCTTCTCTTTAATTACTTAAACAATTAAAGCTTAAATAAAAAAGTCGTCTTTATTATATCGATATTATCGCCTACCACCGTAGCATGACCGATTTCCAACAATACCCTTAAAGCTATCGTTGTTTTTCCATAACAAAAAAGAGATAAAGGAATTAAGTCTTTGTCACAAACTCAAATTTTATATAAATCCTTTTTTCTTTGATACCTGATAAATCAAATTCTTAGAATATTTGATCTGACAGAATTCATAGTTCAAATATCCAAGGTCTACGAGGTTGGGTTTCAAAGTTATAGGGATACGAAAAGAAGAATTTTGGACAAAAATTCAATTCCATCCTTGTTTCTATTGCATTTATAAATCTGTAAGTCACATATCACAGTAAAAATAACTTTTTTTTCTCAGACGAGGGTTTCATGGGTACCTTTTTGAATCATGCATGCCACATATTCTAATACATTTCTATACAGTGCAGAGTGCTTGAGAAATTAGATCAATCGTTTTCTGGATTCTCGCCAAATTTAAAAACTTATTTTCTTAGTTATTAGAGCGTAGAGAGTAGAGACTGATAGGAATTAAAATATCATAAAATCAGAAGCAAAAATAGTGTATAATGTGGATTGTAATTTGGGATAATAGTTAATTATTGCTTTCTTTAATCATCTATTTTTTTATATTTTGTGCTTTTTATGCAAGAAAAAATTGATTTTATATAAATTATGTGGATTTTCTGGATACATGCAGTCCGCGAACTAAATATTTTTAAGCCGCGAGATTTGCTTTGTTAAATTCATATCAATAGAATTTGATAAAATAAGGCATTAATGTTGCTTTTCAATCCACTACTAGTTCTCTGTTATTGCTAAATTAATTTTTTTACACAGATTTTGACCAACCATAAACCTTCCTAAGGGTAATGTGAGTTGCCAACAAAAATTTTACCCGATCGGTTTAGTTTTTTTGACGTACGTTTATTGGATACAAACAAAGAAGCAAAATCCTTGATATGAATTTATTTCTATAAATATAAAGTTGCAATCTCTGTTTGTCTGTCTGTCTGTTTGTCCGATCATAACTCAGGAACCCCTGGAACGATTTGCCTCAAATTTTAATTGGGGAAGTCGGGATACCAAAGGGAATGTTCTTAGCTTGGTTTTGAGAGTCTAAGTTTAGTGGGTCGACTTTTATAGCGAAATGTAGTGAACGTAGGGAGTCTTTACAGCACTGGGATCCCAAGCTACAAGTATAGAATAAGAATGTAAAAATTGTAAAAAATGATACAAAACTAGATTATCTATGCAAAATTAAACAAAGACAGTTGAATTGCATTAATATTCACAAACCCCCACGTGTTCGCATAATCTGATTTTGCATTTTTGCATTTTTTGGCAAACATTCTGTTCTACATTTTTAACTTTCCGCCGACGTCTGGTCCGGCCGGTATAGTTCCGTTGAAAAAGTACGTTTTGTCTTCTCCAATCATGTGTTGTGTACTATATAACCTCTGTTATTATAAAGCTTTCTTTTCCTACTTTTTTTTACCTTTTTCAATTTTTGTTTTCTTTTTTGTCCGTTTATTATTCTTATACATAATAACTTTAAAGTTGCTGGAAATTATTTTGAAAAAGAAAAAAATCAATCATTTCTGAGCTGAAAACTTTAGAATGGTGGATATCGGGATTAATGCTTAATCCACTCTTTTTCTTAATCTCCAGATTAAATATGGCTTGTTTTCCTCATGAATTTAATCTCCAGATAAGTCAACAGATCCGGATTAAGGATATCCCATTCTAAAGTTTTCAGCTCGGTTTCAAAAATAGTTTTAGTTTCAATATTTCGTTTTCTTGGATTTATCAAGCTGTTATCTGTTTTTGATTTAAAAAGATCTTCTATTTCTTTATTGTCTAGCTGTAATCTAAAAATACTATTTCTTTACACAAGATCAATTGTGGAAAAAGTTACGATTTGACAATTTAAAAAAAAATGTACTGCACAAATATTTTTAAGTTCTTGTTAATTTGGAAAAGTCGGGCTTTTTTTGTTTTACCCAACACATTTTTAAGTATGGTACTAATTTATTTTATAGTAATTAAAGAATATTACTTATTTATGATAATGTCAAGCTGTGATTTGAAGATACTTTTCCTTGAATAGATCAGAGGGTTTAAATTCATTAAAGCCATGAAATGTCTAGCCTAGAAATAAAAGCGTTAACACTAGGGTTGGGCATTCATTCTGTAAGTTCTGGATATTTTTAATCATATTTTAATCTATCAATCAAATTCCGTCGAAAATGGCTTTAGTATTCAAATTCAAAGCCCAATTTCCTATTTTATATATTTTATATTAAATAGAAAATACTAAAAAGTTTATTTAACTGGTGGAAATGGTCTCACTCACATTTAAATATGACCTCTTATCTAAAATAATTTGAAACACATTTACTTCACTTTAGTTTGGTGTGCAGTGGCACAATATTTCACAAGAAATGAACAAGAGATAATACAAATTTGTGCAAAGATCAAACAAAGAAAAATAAAATAAAAAAAGTAGGAGAATAAAAGGCTTTCTATTATTAAAACCCTGTATGATGTTGAATGATCATGTTTTGTCACATGTTAAATTTTTGTTTTGAAAATAAGATAAAAAAGAAAACATTTCGTTTTCTGGCATCTATTCTAAATCTAAATCTAAATTTCTGTTGATTTTAAAGAACTGTGCCCAGTTCTACGTTATCGTTAAAAGTGTAAATAAATAAACTCAGGTTTAATTCTACAATTTGTACTCTAGTCGTAGACTATTTATACAGAGCACAGTATTAAAAGTACATCTAGCTTGCTAGCTGGGACAAAGCAAAGTGCTAAAGAACGGAAGTTTATTAAAAGAAACCGAAATATCCGTGAACGGATATCACGAGAATTAGAAGGGACTTCGTTCATTCTGTGCAAGGATTTTATGCAAGGAAAGTTATTTCAGAGGTGTACGCATCTTTTGTACTGTAGTGTACTGTCTCTGGGCCTAACATGGGATCCATCTTTCACGTAAATAATCAATGAAATATTTTGGTCATAGGAAACTATTATGTGAATTATCAAAATTATCAAAATTTAATGCTTTTAACCTCCTCGGATACTAGACGAACACTGATGCATCTATTCTTGTTTACAAATTCCGCCCAGAGAGAACTGGTTTCAATATGTACGCAGAGTGTACGCGACTGCAATTAACTTTCCTTGAATTACATTCTTGATTTTGTGTACCGTCCCGTTCTGCCTGGTATAATCTGTACGTGTACTGTACTGCTCACTCTAGCTGGTTAGATGTCGGCCCAGTTCTTGAAATGAACCGGACTTAACAGTCGGATGGAAACCCCTTTTATATGAAAAAATTTGTCTGTTATTGATTGTAAGAACTTTTGTTTTTTATTTAATAGTTAATAGAGCAAATGGCCATAGAGCAAATGACCATAGAGCAAATGGAAATAGAGCAGATGTCGTAGCGCCATTCTATAGAGCACGTCATTCAACATTTATCAATTTTCCAAAGATTTTACTGTTATCGAAAATTTCGCAAAAGTAATTTTTTCACTTCAAGTGGCTGTCGTTGTGATTTCAAAATACCTCCCATTCAAAAACGAGGGGCATGTACAATTCACAACAGAACCCTTCAAAAGTTTATTTTATCAAACATGTGAAAGATCTTGTAGTTTTTAGTTTTAAATTCTGAAAATTTCCGCCGGAGAAATGTGAAAGTCACTTTTGTAGAGAAATCAAAAGTAAAAACAATAAATTTTCAAAGAGATAAAAGTGATATCTTATTCCTCCCTGTGAACAGACAAATCTTTTAAAGGTACCGTTGTGAATCAGACATGTCACTCTCTACATGAAGCGTTACTCGAAATTACGTCTTTAGTCTACTCATCAAAATTTGTATATTACTTTAAAAATTTCATGTATCTATCTAGCATAGCGATTGTTTAATAGTTTTATAGCATATGGAACTTGTATAGTATAATACTATCGTATTTAATTATGGCCGGTCAATGTACGTATATGAATACACAAGTGAATAAAATATAGAGCACGATCAACTTGTTTAAATATGAAAATATACGTCAGCATCAAAAAAAAAATATTGAATTATGTAACAAACTTATAAATTTTTATTTAGTCATTATTCTAACCATTAGAAGTTGTAATTCACATCTTGAAAATTTGCATCAATTGTCAATGATGGGTCTTAGCTTTTGATTTTACCTCCCTGACTCACTTCTACTCTTTTGAAGCCATGGACATGTACATTTTAGATATAAAGTGCTTGCTTTTATCTTGAGTGTTTAAGAAATAATTGAGACAAGTTGTGATCAATTTTTATTTAGAAGCTTAGACACTCTTCGATGTTTTATTTTTTTGCAATTATAAACTTTTTTTTTAATTGTGTTCAAAAATTATATTCCATTGTATTCGTAATCTAGGCATCTGTAGTCAAAACATTAAATGCATTAAAAAGGTCATCTAATGATCTATACATGTATATATTAAAAACGTACTTATGTATGTATATAAGAATATACATGACCTTCGTAAAAATTTGTCAACAGCGTATTTTATTACGCGACTAAAGAAGATTAATATTTAAATCTTTTATTACGTAACTGAAGAAGATAAAAATTGTTATCTTAAAATTTCCATGATGAGACAATTTTTGACCTAAATAATAAAAATGGTGCTAATTTTAAGGCTAATTGTAAAATTGTAGAAAATTTATTTCTAATTAGATGTCTCAAAATATCATCTTTTTTAAGTTAGTTAGATAGATAGATATAAATAGAAAGATAGATAGATAGATAGAAAGATAGATAGGTAGATAGATAGATAGATAGATATATAGATAGATAGATAGATAGATAGATAGATAGATAGATTAAGATAGATAGAAAGTTAGATATGTAGATAGGAAGATACATAGAGAGATATAAATATATGTATATAGATAAATAGATAGCGCAATTGCGCGCAATGAAATGGCGCAAGCGGAAGCAACCATGTGCGCACAATTCCGAGCAACGGAATTCCGATAGGAAACCCTACTACTCTAAACTATGTGGCAGTTTAATATTTATGTGTGTAACACTTGTAGAAATATTAAATACCTCTAATCTACAGTCTCTGAATCTACCCGTTTAAATTTTTAACGGTAAGTACATGTAACAGAAACGTGATATATTTTGTACATAGCAATTTGTTTTGATTTGCTTGAGTTTTTGTGAAATAAAAATGTTTGTACTGTAAAAAGAATTTTAACAATACCCGACAAAAACAGGTGTGGTCGGACGAAATAATGGTAAATTTTGACGTCATTTGTTGTCAGACAAAAAAATGGTGTGGTGTGCCTTCCCTCCCTCTTTAGGGTCAGTCTATGGTGTCGTACTGTATATTCATTTTTCATAGGCTACAGATACTTTTTGAAAATGAAAGAAGATTTTTGGAATTGTTGAAAATTGTCATATTTTTTAATTTAAAAAAAATATTTTAGAAAACAATTTTTTGTCTTAGCTATCAAGAGAAAAAAAACTAGATTTATGCCCCTCTCTGAAAAAAATACAATTAGCTATAAAGTAAATTAAACCAGAGTAAATATGTAAAAATGCACCCCCCCCCCCCCTGTTAAAATATCCCAGTTGCGCCTCTTATCCCTCCCATGTAACCCCGTAAAGTATTAAAAGTTATGAATCATTTTTAGAAAAAACACACAAAGAAAGTGAATCATGGAGTATGGCTAGTGTACTTTGCTTAATGACTCATAAGTCATAAATATTCATTTCATATATCCATGCAGGCCATTGGTAGCTCGTAAAGGTCGGTGGGTGTTACGGAAAAATGTTTAGAAGCATTTTTACCTTTTTTTTAAATAGTGTAACACATTAAATTATAATTTGCTTTACCTTTTATGCAGTAATGTTGACATTTTTTCAAATACGTTATTTCATGCGTTTTCATCAAAGTCCAATATATATATTGCATGGTTAAAATAGATAACTAGCTATTTTTTTAAATACACATATTTCATATTTTACATCATTTAGTTGGCGCATATATATAGGATAAAAAGCTATTGAATCCAAAAAATAATTGAGCAACCAGCCTGAAACTTACATTTACATCTACATTACGCTTTACTTTTTGTATAGTTTCGTTTTTTTAAAGGTGGAAATTGTAAAATCTCATTTGCTTTGTTTGTAAGCATTTTGTGTAGTAATGTTTACATTTTTTCATAGACTTTTAATCAATAGTCATAAATATTCAATTTATACTTCAGGGTATACAAACTAAATTGATATAAGTATATTTCAACAAGATTGTCAAATCTTTTTTTGCAAAATAGTGGAAAATATTTAATATTAATTTTCTTTATAGTTTTTTTTTCTTGACGTTGCCACGCTACATGAGTCATCATCAATATTCAATATATATCGCAGGATTAAAAACTATAAGTCAAGACAGGTATTTTTTAAAAATAAACATATTTTGTACTTTGCAACTATCGATGTTATTTTTTACACTTTTCTTTTTTCTTCTGAAAGCTTTTGAAAGATGACATTTATCTTTATTATTTGTAAAGAAATGAAGGCCTAAAGGAAACTCAAAGATTAGATTTTAATCCTGGCCTACATCTTTGTAATTTAAAATTTGAAGTAAAAATTTAAATTATATGGAGCAAGTATTATCAATTAAAAAGAAAATTGTGCCTTTATTTAAAATAAAATTTCAAGAACAGTTTTGGTACTTTTTTATTTGAATTTTTTGCATTTATAGTTTTATTGGCTTCTCTTATATATAAATCTTATGCTGACTTTATTTCTCGAACCCCAAAATTAATTATTATTATATAGATTTATTCACACACATAGATATCAATACATATATAAATGGTGTAGTTTAAATTTGTTTAAATAATTTGAATATATAGTTTTAAAAAAGAAAAAAAAAATGGAAAATTATACACAAATAGGCGACATTGATCATTAGTCATTACATAACATATTTATCATTTCAGTTATTACGTAATCATCGAATCCTTCAACTAATAAATTAAATTATTTGTTCTTGTATTAAGAAGTTCTTGTAAAACCGGAACTTTCCATGCATGGTTCATTGGGAATCAAAATATTTCATTTGTTTCTTAACTAACATTTTACTAAGATCAGAAAGATTTACAGAACAATCATTATCAATGGAAAATAGATTTCTGTGAAAACTGTGAGAACTGTGTTTGGGTCATTTTTGCATAAATTAGAAAGAAATCTTATGCAAAGCTTAGAACTTGCTTCAATAGTCTACACACATCTACTAGCTAACATATTTACTGCTAAAAATAAAAGTACTATGCATGTCGAGTCAATATTTCCAATTGATTAAAAGAAAACTGTTAATGCTTTAATTTTTTATTTTCAAATCATAAATGTTTGAAATTGTGCAGCGTCATCATTTTGAATCTGGAATTTTTGCAATAGTTATGTACAGAGTTCTGGCGCCAGGAACAAAATAAATAAAATAAATATGATAAAAATTAAAGGAAAAAATTACTTTTTTATATTTTGTATTGTAATGCATTATCTGTATTACAGAATGTAAAATACAGGGTTGTTATGAAAGGATCAGATATTAATGGCGACCCAAAACTCTTTACAGAGTTACCCACACAAGGTGAAACTTTGGAGATTTATTTACCTTAATTTCTAAAATTGTTAGATCCTTTATATTTGTTAATTTCCTTTTGAAAATCATTCAATATTACTTTAACCCTAGAGAGGCTGGGGAGAAGGGCGTTTGGCGCCCCCAACTCTAATTTTTTTTTTGCCCTAATAGCACTCTCAGTTTTGAAACTATCACCGCGAAATTTGTATACTTTTAATAAAAAGAAAAAGGAAAATAGCCCATACATTTTTTTGGATGAAGCTACAGATCTAAAAACTATAATTTTGAAAAGCCCTTTAAAAATGGATGTAGAAACATTTTTCAACCCTTCCTAGCACCAAAACTATAAAAGTTATCGATCTAATTTTTTTTCAATGAGCTGGCCTCGACAAATTTGGGCTATGAACATGCATTTCAACCCTAGATACCTATTCTCAAAGGCCTTTTTTTAGGGGACGCCCCCCTCAGTATATTGGCAATATTTAGATTGCCAATTTAAAAATTTTCAGGTCGCCGTTAAAAACGTAATCTTAATTCGAGGTTGAATCTAATCTTCTTAGTTAAATACATTTATTCAATGGCATACTAATTATTATTGAATGCTTTGAAGAAAAAAAAATCAAGTCTTGGCCGCGCGCTACAAACTTTAATTTTATAAATTCTATGCCTAGATATTTCAAACTGTGAATTCGAGTTAGAAATATATTTAATGTTTAAAATATAAAATATAATTAAAATGTCCAGGTAGCAAAGCTAGATATTTATTGTTAGCAAAGTAGAGATTAGAAAACTTGAGTCAGACAAGACTTAATTTTTTTAGATCTGCAATGCTGGAAGCCATACATGTAAATAAATGCAAAATGAACTTCGTACTGTTTGCATAGAAGCTCATTTGTATATACTATAAGCCATAGTTCGTATTAAACGTAGGGCGGATAATACAGCTGCCGCATTTTCTATCTCAAGCAAAATTTGTCCGTTGAAGACAAATATAAACCACGCATTAATAGCGTGGCATAGATCCAAGCCAAGTCTGACACAGATTCAAGGCTGCTTCTAAGCCAATGGTTTTTTTCCTGCAACGTGGAGATAGAAGAACTTGCCAGGTTGAGCCGGATACACGGGCACACTAGACGAATAAGTTTATCAGAGAAGTCAAATAGGAAATACGTCCGCCATCCGAGGCGGAGAGTTCTCCAGATTACTTGTCTTGATCCTAACTACTCTCATTTCTTAAAGTTTGTTTACTCTATTTTTAATCAATAAAATATTTATGTACAATGATGTTGCTTATCATAACAATAACAGTTTAGGACTTTAGTTTAATCAGTTTCATATCTTATTCTTCTATAGTACGGTCATCTCTGAAGAATCATCTTAAAGGAAGTGTTCGCTGAAAAATGACGAAAAATATTCGATGGTGATCGCTTCTAATCTTACTTCTATCTGTTGCGTCTATGAGGAGAAAATAGTTAAAAATCGACTAATTAACCGAAGAATGTATGTACAAATTCAGAAAGTTGCAATATTAAACTCATGGATCGTAAAAAAACCAGTTTAATTCCGAACAAATCATTCAGATATTGCAACCTATAATCATCTTTTTTTATTGCATTTGTATAGAGTTGATATTTATTAATATAGATTATTTGTTTTATATAAAATGCACTTAAAAACGACGATTTTTTGTCCGTTAGGTGTCTCTCACACGTGGAACCACAGAAGAATCGAAAGCAGAGACACCTGGCGGCCATCTAATCGTCGTTTAAATTGCATAATACATAAAAATGTAGTTTTAAATTGATTATAGTCCAATTTAAATTTACCCCTAAAGATACTTTTTTCGCCTTGTTATACTATTAAGAATATAATAGAGGGGAGAGAATAACCCCCCTTGTTTTATTTTGGCTAAACTAATAATTCGAATATTTAGTTCGAGCAAATAATATTAATATCAAATGTAAAATTCTATTTTTGTAAACAAATAAAAATAAATAACATGATATTAGTTTGTGATATTTGATAAAACAAATATTATCTGATAAATAATAAATACAAAACTAATTGCGCAGTGGTTAAATATTTAAGTACTAGTCATAGAGAATAGAATATATAGAGAGGAATTAACTAGAAAAAAGTGTAAAACGGCCATTTTGTTGTACTGTTTCCATACTGCAGGTGTACTTAACATATTTACGCTATATAACCTGTTGGGCCCTGGAATATCATTTTATAGAAAATCTAAAATTATTGTTAAAAGAAAACCAAATTATGAAATAGGCTAGTTTCATAATTGACCAATGATCATTTCACATAGACTCTATGCCTTCCACTTTACAAACGATGATTTTCCGTTATAACTATAATCAAATGATGTTTTTTATTCACCTAATTCATTATAAAGTTTATTTAACAGTTTAAAAAATTCAAAATTGAAATGGATAGTCTAGGGAACATACTGTATTAATGTACTCTACTGCATATAATTTGTGAACATTTACATGATTTGTGCACTTTGAACTCCCTTTCAGGCTGAAAGGGACTGAACAAATTCATACCGAGAGATTCTTTTAATTCCTCTCTATATATTCCATTCTCTATGGTAGTAGTCAACATTAAGATGTTTTCTGAACATTAAAGAATCTAGTTAAAGGGACTAAGTTTATATGAAGAAACCCTACAAAGTTGATTATGTCAGACATTTTCATTTTATTCGTTCACGTGACACTGTTTAATAAAGTAAAGTAAATTTATATAATAATAAATTAATTGTGAACATGTTCTCTTTGTGTACATCGTAAAATAAAACAAAAATAATTCGCGGATTTTCACAAAAAATTTCGTGGATTTTTTAAAATTTTCAAAAATTTAATGAAGATCGAATTTTGATGGAGACAAATATTTGAAATTTTGATCATTCATAAACCTTCCCTGGGGCTCCGTGAGGTCCCACAAAAAATTTGGGCCCGATCGGTTCAGCCGTTTTGACGTTTATTGGATACAAACAAACAGACAAACACCAAGACAGACAAGCCAAATTTATATATAGATATATATAATGTATCCAAAGAACGTCAAAACTGCTAAACTGTCTGGGCCTACATTGTTTGTGGTAACTCACTAATAACCCCAAGTAAGGTTGATCGAAATTGAAAACGTTTGAAAATCCGCCTATTGAATCAAAACAATCTAAGAAACTTTCCAGTAATAGTATTTTAAAATGAACGAATAGTCATTAGTTAACTTAAAACTATGTTCAATACAAAAAAATAGTATTTACATTTAAAAATTCGAATGGAAGGAGATGGATCATCCCCACCCCATACCTCCCCCTCTTTGCTAAATATTGTTTACATTCTTAATCATTTTAGCCAATATTTAGCGAAAGATTGGGAATTTCTAGCTAAATTTAACATGTCATTGCAAAGCCAACCAGCAAATGCACATGCGGCTTTCTCTACATTTCCCATCCTAAAACTTAAACAAGGTTGATCAAATTTAATTTTATGCCCCCCCCCCCTTTCTACATCTAAGAAAATAAAATTAATGAAAAAAATTCAACACAATGAAAAAGAAAAAACCTCAAAAGAACTCACTCTTTTCATAATTAAAATCAAATCATAATCCCTAATCCCTATTTCGTTGCAACCTGATAATTAAATATATTTAACTATTGTTATTAGATGCGGAATAATTAATAGTTTTAATTATCAAATCCATAAAAAGGTTAAACAATTTGGGATTTTTTTATAGAAAAATTGTCCTTGCCATTTCCATTAACACGTTTCTTTTACAAAATTCTCTAAAATGAAAAATAAAAAAATAATTCACATTTTATTAAATAATAATACTTAAATAAAACAACAAAAGATAATCAACTAAATTGCTTTCATATATGTATCCGAGTCATGAAGGACTAATTCATCAATGGAACAGAATCTATTCTTGTCTAGTAGATGTTTGCTCCTCCTCCTTCTCTGTAGCAGGGTGCAGGAGGAGTCAGAGGGCGGGCTCAGGTCAAAGGACCAAGTGTCCCTCCTCAATGGGACTTGGATGGGCAAAGTCCGGGACTCTTGTCCAATAAAATGGGACTCTGTGGACTCTTCAAAGACTCTGTTAACCTCCATTGCTCTGCTGGCAAAGTCTTCAAGGTCTTTAATGGAGGTCTGACGCTGAAGGTTAAGTGGAGTTTGGAGGTTTGTGTTTGGACCTCCATTGAGGACCCAGGGATGGTTTAGAACCTGATCTGAATCAAGTCTGACACTAGCATCTTTAACTAGCAGTCGGCTGATAAGATCTTTAGCATCAGCTGATATATCTGTCCAATATGCCGGGTGGAACTCAACATGACCTTCCTTGATGGAATCAAAGAGAAGCTCTTGGCATTCAGGACAATTCTCGCCCTTCTCCCAGCCACAGTTTGTTCCACATTTACCAGAGAATGGTACATATCCACACAGCAGTATATACATGATGATACCTAGCGACCAGAGGTCACACTTCTTGTTGTAAGTTGCTTCCTCTTCATCATCATAGTAGTCGTCCATGAGGAAGGTATCGACCACCTCCGGTGCCATGTACTCGACACTACCAACAGGGGTAAGGAGTTGAGGAGTGCTGATATCAATATTTGCCTTACTGCATAGGTCAAAATCACAAAGTTTAACAGGGCAGGGTGAGTTAAAGTTTACACAGAGGATGTTGTCTGGTTTGATATCTCTGTGGGCTATCCCTTGTTTATGAAGGTGTCTAAGGGCGTCAGCTAGATTTTTGATAATTGCACTCGCCTCAGATTCGGTGAAGCAGACTCGTTCTTGGATATGGGTTAACAGTGGTCCGCCGTTTATTTTCTCAAAAATAAGATAAAAATGATTATCCTCTTCAAAATATTCAATTAATTGAATAATATTTTGGTGTCCGCGGCATAGATGATAGATTTCAATTTCTTTCAACACCTTTGCTCGGTTATACAGCCCGGGCCTTTTCTCGATGATCTTAACCGCATATTCTATGTTTGTGTAAACATTTTTACAAGTTTCCACTTTTCCATAGCTACCCTCGCCCAGGGTTTCTCCCGTTAGAGTATATAAATCCTGGAATGTTGTTGCAACCAAAGTGTTGCTCTTCTTTTTCTTTCTCCTTCTTTTTGCTTCAACTTGTCTTACTTCCACAGAAAGTAATTGAGATGTTGTAACTATTTCTGTATTGATTGCCATTTTAAAATTTTAAAATGTATATATTCAGGTTCAGGAGAGGTGTTCCTTATCCCTGGAGCAGGTTTACAGAACTGAAACTTGTAAACTGCAACACCGGTTAAAGTAGCTAAAAGAAACTGATGAAACACTCTCTACGACACGTCAGAAATTTCCCAATGTACCGGACCGGGTAAATCCCATGATCTCGCCTCTTTGGCCCAATCCGGGCCCGTACACAAGTCGACCCGGCCTGTCCAATGTCTGTTAATTTTCAGCGAGTGTCTCGTTGGAGGATTTTCTTGATTTCCCTATGAAAAGTCGAGACGGTTCCTGAAAAATCTACGCCGGTCGAGAAATATATCACGTAGATTTGCGTTTCCTAAAAAATCATGTGCTTTTTGTAAAACAGTGCGGAGCAAAGTTGCTTAGCAGAAATTGATTGTTAAACAATTACTTAAATGTATAATTATGATTTAGAACTTTTTCCGATGTAATATCTGTTTTTAAAAGACGAAAGTATATTTTTTTCGTAAAAATATAGAAGTGATTCTTAGTTTGCAGTTTAGAAAATGGGGCGCGAAACTGCCTCAATTGTATAATAAACCAATGTAAAAAAATCAAGGCCACAATGTACACAAGTTCCAAGTATTATACTATAGAATAAAGTATAAAAAGATTACATAAGACAAAATACTTAATCTCGTTCTGTAATAAGATAAGTTGTTGAAAGGCTTCTTCTTGAAGCAAAAACAAGAAACACAATATTATTTAATCAAAAAGTGATTTAATCATATTATTTTTCAAAACGAACATATTATATGAACATTATTTAGTTATTTCTTATTTTTAATCAAGAACGTAATCCTAAAAAAATGTAAAAAAATTGATAAAATTAAATACAATAGATGATTTTATGATTAATAATTTTATAACTCTTACATTTGACTAAAAGTGCATAAAAAAGGGATGTAGAAATATTAATTTTCGATGTAATTATACTGTATTAAGACATATTCCATTTCTAAGAGGGTACGATGTATGTATATGTAAGTATGTTACTTTTATGATATATCCATGTTTTTTGTTTTGAAACCTTATTACTTTTATTTAACCGTACAGTTTCCCTACAAGAGTAAGGTACACACTTCTTGCGTCAAAAACAGTGAAGAAATATCAGAATTAAATACTTTTCAAGTCTGAAAAACAACATTATCTCCAACATTGTAGATCGGATTCTGATTTCAAGGGTATCAATGTGCATTTTACACGCTTCATGTTCAGTTACAACAACGGTTCCTTTTATGCGTCCGATTATATGAGCACACCCTCAATATGCGTCCTCAGTATGCGTCCTCAATATGAGTCTTCAATATGCGTCCTCAATATGCGTCCTCAGTATGCGTCCTCAATATGAGTTTTCAATATGAGTCTTCAATATGCGTCCTCAAATATGTCCTCAATATGCGTCCTCAAAATTCCTCCTCAATATGTGTCCTCACTATGCGTCCTCAAAATTCGTCCTCAATATGTGTCCTCGAATACGTTCTCAAAATCGTCCTCATTGTGCGTTTTTATCACCATGCAGTGTTACTTATTTAGTGCTTTATCAGCTAATATCTAATCATAAGCATAGTCTATTTTTTTGATAACGCAAATTAAACAAAATCTGTTTTTTTTTGTCTATTGATTTTAATTTCATTTGTGTTCAAAAAATAATTTTGTTGACCAATTTTTTCCTTTTTTTCTTTGCCATCAGTGTTTTGGAAATACCAGTTGTTGGCTGGTTAATTTTATTAACTTTTAGTTTTTGGAATTTACAGATTTCAGTCCGAACTGATTTTTATGAAAATGTAAATCAGCATAAAAATTAATTCTACAAAATATTGACAAACAAAACATAAAATTTAAGATCTGCAATGTTCACATTAACATTATTCAATAAGATAAAAAAAATAGTTTCGAAATATAATTAATGATAGGGGAAGGGGGAGCGTTTTTTTTTCGCTTGTGTTGCATAAATATGATGAAATTTATTTTTGCCACCCATTACTGTGGATTGCAAAGTACCTGTTTCCTGACGAAATAACGAGTGCGTCAAGACTTGAGAACCGGTTTTTGAATTCTTCAAATTGTAATTTACATTTTTAAATTTCAAGCATCAATCTTATACAATGAGGCAAGTAAGACGGAGTTTAGAGGAGGGGAAGTGAACTATTTGATATCAATTTATATAACTATTATGTTAGTATGTCTGATCATAACTCACTATGCCGTTGACAGATTTTTTTCAAAATTCTATTTTTCTTTCAAAATTTAATTTTGTTTCAAAATGAATTTATTTTTTCAAAATTTGAAATTTTTTATTTCACGCGCAACGCCGGGCTCTTGAGCTAGTACCTTTATATAATCAAGTAAAAAATGTTTAATTCTGAAGCAGAAATACCTAAGTCATTTTATAGAGAAACCACAATTGAAAAAAATCAACTTTCAACGAAAAGAAGATGGATTTACATGCATTCTTTATCTAGCAAACCTTTTAAGGCACCGTTTTCAATAGTACATGCCCCCCTAATGATGGAGTTAGCAAGAAACCTCAAATTCTGGATACATCATTAAAAACTCTTTCATGAATATAATTGAAGTACTACAAGTGTGTTTTCTTCTAAAATGAGCTATAATATACTGCTTGAAACATCATACAGTACTTAAAGTATTTTACAAAACTTTCATGGGTCGCGATCAAGAGCAAAAGTGATTAGCTTTCAGCCTATACCCCTTTTCATTTTTCCTTTACAGTCCCTTTAAATCTTTAAGTCTGGCATAATACAAATCAGTGAAAAGTATATTTTGCGAATGAAAATTAATTGTAAAGTAAAGTTTTGTAAAATACTTTAAGTACTGTATGATGTTTCAAGCAGTATATTATAGCTCATTTTAGAAAATCCAATTCGTTAATTCCTTCCAATGCAACCCGTTATCTATAGACCTATGATATTTCAAACTATTAATTCTGTCAGATCAAATATATAGTATAAGTTTGAAACATCAAAGGTTTCCACTCTCAGATTGCAAAAATATAAGGATAAGTAAATTTGAGTTTGTAGCAAAAACTCAATTCCTTTTCATTATAGGTTTTGAATAAAAGCTTGCAATATTTGTATCACTGTCCTTAACTCCAGTCCTAGAATATGAGTATCAGCTATCAAACACATTTTGCCAACCTTATCTTATATCCATGTGGAAGTTTAAATATATGCAATTTTGCAAATTAAATTTAAAAAATGCTACATTTGATTAATAAACAATATAACACTTTGATTACAAAACTCGATGCTTTAAGTTCTCCATGCAAACTCCTTAAATGTTTAATTTCTGGGAATCAAACTTAAATCGTTATTCTCGTTCATTTCAATCATAATTAGCAAGTCATTTTTGAATAAAGTTTAAAAATAATATAATATATATATAAATAGTAAATAAATAAGATGTCGTAAATAAAAAAATGGCATAAAAGTAAAAGATTAATATAATTATCAAATAAAATCATTAAAACTTAGTTTTTATGTTCGGTAATGATTATAAATCTTATGGCTTTAAATACAATATAAAATGATTATTTTCAGACAACGATAAAAGCGCATTTTTGCCTTGACAATTGATTACATAAAATGATAAAAGTACGTAAAAGTACGTTTCATGTTTGTATATACAAGGAAATCCAGGGTAAACTGTTAGCTGTAGGAATCTTTAAACAAAATTGATTGATTTTATACCTTGTACTCTTTATACTGTACCTTGTACTCTATCTACTCTTTATACTGAACCTTGCACTTTACTCGTACTTTACTTTATACTGTACCTTGCATTTTTTTATACTTTACTTTATACTGTACCTTGTACTTTACTTTATACTGTACTTTATAATGTAACCTTGTTCTTTGCTTTATACACTATTATGTACTGTACTTTATAGTGTAACTTAAACTCTACTCTTTTTACTGTACTTTGTACTTTACTTTATACTGTACTTTTTATCTAACACTATATTCTATACTTTAAGCTTTAATCTAAATAATTTAGGTGGTGTTTAATTTCAATATTTTACTTTCCTTTTAACTGTACTTATTGCTTTACTTTTTGTGCAATACTTTGTAGTTTTTTACTTTACTTTATTTTGAATCGTGTACTGTACTATGTGCTAAATTTTATTACTTTCTGATTAACATTCTAAACTATAATTTTCCCTTTAATTTACTTAATACCGTACTCTGTACTTTTCCTTTTATACTATACTTAATTATTTGTACTTTTCCTTTTATATTGTACTTCATTCCTTGTACTTTTCCTTTTATATTGTACTTCATTCTTTGTACTTTTCATGTAATCTAAACTGTATGTTACACTTATAATATAACGTATAAATGATATAAGTCCAGAATTTAATTTACTGACGGAAGGTGGACTGCAGCAGAACAATTTAGAAGCCAAGCTATAAATAAGAACTCCAGGAAAGATGGATGCACGCACATATATATATATATTAATACAGTTAAACCCTAAATGAGCCATACATCGAAAGAATTTCTCAAATGTCGTCTTGTCAATTTTTTAATGGGTTTTATACTATTTTACGTAAATTTCAGTATTTGCGAAAATAGATAAATAGCCATAAATATGTGGGAACTCCAGGAACAGTTTCAAAGAGCTCCATCCATATAATCATTTATAGGTAAAAACTAAATATCTGCAACATTCCGTCAGAAAGTGAAGAAGACGACATTTGCTGAATTATTTCAATGTATGGCTTATTTGGGGTTTAACTGTAGGACAACAACGGAGTAAAAGGACAACAAAACAACATGGTGGGAAGACAACTGGAAACAAAACAACATGGAGGGAAGACAACTGGAAACAAAACAACATGGAGGGAAGATAACTTGAAACAAAACAATATGGAGGGAAGACAACTTGAAACAAAACAACATGGAGGAAAACAACTTGAAACAAAAACAACATGGAGGGAAGACAACTTGAAACAAAACAACATGGAGGGAAACAATTGGAGACAAAACAACATGGAGCGAAGACAATTGGAAACAAAACAACATGGAGGGAAGACAATTAGAAACAAAAGAACAAGGAGGGAAGACAATTGGAACAACATTGAGGAAGACAAATTGGAAACAAAACAACATGGAGGGAAGACAATTGGAAACAAAACAACATGGAGGGAAGACAATTGGAAACAAAACAACATGGAGGGAAGACAATTGGAAACAAAACAACATGGAGGGAAGACAATTGGAAACAAAACAACATGGAGGGAAGACAATTGGAAACAAAACAACATGGAGGGAAGACAATTGGAAACAAAACAACATGGAGGGAAGACAATTGGAAATAAAACAACATGGAGGGAAGACAATTGGAAACAAAACAACATGGAGGGAAGACAATTGGAAACAAAACAACATGGAGGAAAGACAAATGGAGACAAAAACAAACAGAAATTGGTGACCGGAAGAGGCCGGGGGAAATTGCAAAACTCCTTAAATTATTCCTAGGATGCCTTTTGCAAAAACTCTCTGTCACGCTCTAATTTCTGCAAATCTGATTTGCAAAAATAAAAAGTAATAAGTTTGTTACATTTTGTTCTTTTAGTACGGTCAAATCAGGTCACATAATTTATTGCCAAAAACTAGATTATTTTTATTTGGCGACAGAAGTAGTGATCCAGATTTTTACGAAAATTTGCAAAAATTCGCATATTCAGCCTTGAATTTGCAAGCTAAGTGTGTTCATGTTTACGCTCTGCATTTTAAACTAAGACAATGCACACATGCGTTGTCAATGGTGCATTTATTAGGGCACAGGCCGAGGGGGGGAAGGCCGAGGAGAGGGGAGGGGGGCACTGTCCAAAGACATGGGGGAGGAGGAGAAAAAAAGTAAATTTGACAAGAGGAGACCCCCCGCTGAATTTCCAGGAAGGGAACGTGAGTGAGGGGGGGATCTGAGGCCAATGTGTGAGGGAATTTCCAGCAAATTTGGAAATCCGCCAAAGATTTTGCCAGACAAACTGTCGCCATGGAAATCACAGGGAAAGTATGGGACAAACTGTACACTTCACACTGTACAGTTTATGTACATTGTACAATAAATGTACACTGTTCAGGGGATTTCGGGGTTTTGTATATACTTGTGAATTTTTGCATAATAGGAACGTTATAATGATTAAATTTTTTTAAAGGGAGTGTAGGCTTAATGCGATAAAAAGCGCTTTTGATCGCTAATAATCTTACTAATCTTAATAGAAGTTTTCTACGTTTTATCTGTTAAGAGATTATTAATGATCTATTTTCAAACATTACTTATCCCAAAATTCTTCCTAGAGAGACTCGAGAGACTTAAGCGATCTTTTGTTCCTAGATTTCATAGAATCCGCCTGCTTATTCAAAGTCTCATCAATATTCAAGACAGGGTCGACTTTGAAGTGTTGCAACGCCTCGGGCTTTGATTTTACCGCTCTCACTCACTTATGCTTTACAAACTCTTTACTTGTTAGCTTTGGTTTTTAAAAAGTAATTGACAAAATTCTCATCGATTGTTCATTTATACCTTTAAATCACAGTAAGATATTTCTAAAACTAGAAATACAAGTGTACATTAATGTTTCCTGTAACTTTACCCCTGTAGGGGTAGACTTTAGTTCAATCTACAGGAGCTACGAGATTACAAAGTCGTATCAATATTAAGTGGCGAGGTTGGGGTGCATTATATTTGTGTATGCAAATTCATTTCTCTTGCCGTTAATCAAAAAAACAAATTTTTGAAAAAAAAACTTTTTGGAGATTTAAGCTTTCTTTTGGTTCCTCTAGCTTTCTCCTGGTTTACTTCGAGGCTTTCTCTTGGTTTCTCTTTATTCTCCTCTATCTATCTATCTAGCTTTCTATCACCTGTAGATTGCAGAGTATCAATCAATAGTCGGATTCATTCTCAGCAGAAGGTAGTATTTTTAACATTGCAAATTTGACAAGAATTTGTGATAAATCTACTAATATTTAACAATTTATGTCTGCAATATTTACAAAAAAAAATTATGAGGATTTGATTTTTAAACATATTGAAAATCTTTAAAAAAGTTTGGTTTCTGAATTTGGGAAAAATTTGGGGGAAAATCGTGGTTAAATGACACGTTAAGCTTTCCAATCTGATTTTATATATTTTATATTTTCAACATTTGTTTAACTCACATGGTTAAAGAATCTTCGTCGTTAAACAATGGTTGATTATCAAAACATATGTACCAACATAATTCAATATTTTATATTTTTTCTTTTCTATATTTTTTTTGTAATTTATTCATCTGTATCCGTAGTACATTTTTTATAAAAATGTATATTTCAAAGTTATATTAATTTTCTGTACATATGTGATGTACAAAACTTCCATCTGTTTCTTCATTTGATGTCTTCATTTTACAAAATAATATCTCACAATATAAAGATTAACGTCCTCAAAAAAAATATAAATTATTGTAAGAAAACTTTAAAAAAAGTAAACTGCTGGAAGTTTATATAAGTAAGAATTAAACCATAATGATTATTAAATAATGAATATTAAATAATGAATATTAAATAATGATTATTAAATAACGAATATAACGAATAATTTCAAGAATGGAAATAATCCAAAACCCATATAATGAGATCATCATGAGGTGATTTTTGTGATTTAATCTTCAACACTTAATCTCCATATCTACTATGGTAACTTTAAGATTTAAGAAATAACTAAGTTCTTGGTTACTCAATTTTATTTTCGACCACGGAATTAATCTAAATCTGACGAACTCTAAAGGTCTGCGGGAGGGTTTAAAAAAAAACTTTTAAAGAATTTAAATTTTATTTTATTTTGTTTCAGATGCTGATCTTCTGCCTTATACCATTAGTTAGTGGTAGCTTTGCCGACTACAACCAGGTAAAGATATAGCTGCAGCGCTCGGCCCTTTTTTTTTATAGAAATCAGACTTCCATAGCTGCAGCGCTCGGCCCTTTTTATACAAATAAGACTTCCATAGCTGCAGCGCTCGGCCCTTTTTATAGAAATCAGACTTCCATAGCTGCAGCGCTCGGCCCTTTTTATAGAAATCAGACTTCCATAGCTGCAGCGCTCGGCCCTTTTTATAGAAATCAGACTTCCATAGCTGCAGCGCTCGGCCCTTTTTATACAAATAAGACTTTCATAGCTGCAGCGCTCGCCCCTTTTTATACAAATAAGACTTCCATAGCTGCAGCGCTCGGCCCTTTTTATAGAAATGAACTGTCGTAGCTGCAGCACTCGGCATTTTTTATAAATCAGCCTGCCATAGACGCAGCGCGTGACCCCTTTAAATAGATCAGATTTCAGTAGCCGCAGCGCTTGACCACTTTATACAAATCAGCTCGCCCTAGCCGCATATCTCGGCCCCTTTATATAGATCAGACTGCCCTAGCCTCAGCAATCGACGCCTATTTTATAAAAAACCAAGCCTGATCAAAGCATCAGAGCTGACCCCCTTCATTTAAACAGCCTGCCCTAACAACAGAGCTCAGTCCCATTTATTTAAATCAGCCTGCACTAGCCGCAGAGATCGACCACTTTAATAAAATCATATTGCCTTAGCTGCAGCGCTCGGCCCTTGTATTTTAAATTGTTGAACATTATTTTTTCTTAGGGGCTCTCAGGAAACCTGATCAACGACATGCTTAACGACAATGATTACTAGTAAGTTAAAATATTATTAACGACAATGATTGCTAGTAATTAAGTTAAATATTATTAACGACAATGATTACTAGTAAGTTAATATATTATTAGAGACAATGATTACTAGTAATTAACGACAATAATTAGTGGTAAACACAAAACATTTTTAATTTTCATCGACAAAGATTGTTGGTTAATTTCAAAAAGATTATTATGTGGGGCATTGCGGTCGTTAGCGATCTTTTAAGACCTACCTTTATGATCGTAAAAACATAACTTTGTTAACATCTTTTTTTGGAAACAGGAACCTCTTAAAGCTTGTTTGTTTTCATTCAATACCTCAAAAAGAAAATCACTTTTGTTCAGTGATGTTGAAGGTAATACTGTAGATGAAATGGGACCAGTGTACGGACATACAGTTACTAATAAAATAGAACCTAAGCCAGGTACAGCATAAACCGTACAGTGTACGGAAATACATTTACTAATAAAATAGAACCTAAGCAAGGTAAAGCATAAACCGTACAGTGTACGGAAATAGATTTACTAATAAAATAGAACCTAAGCAAGGTAAAGCATAAACCGTACAGTGTACGGAAATAGAAATAAACCGTACAGTGTACGGAGATACAGTTACCAATAAAATAGAACTTTAGCCAGGTACGGTATTAACCGTACGGTGTTCGGAAATACAGTTACTGATAAAATAGAACCTAAGCCAGGTACGGTATTAACCGTACAATGTACGGAAATACAGTTACTAATAAAATAGAACTTAATCCAGGTACAGTATAAAAAGCCGGGTACAGTATACCATACAGTGTACCAATAAATAAGAACTTAAGCCAGGTACAGTATTAACTGTACAGTGTCAGGACATAAGTTATTAATAAATTAGAACCTAAGCCAGGTACAGTATGAACCGGACAGTATTAACCGTACATTAATAACCTTAAAGTGTACGGACATACAATCACTAATAAAGTAGAACCTAAGTAAGAAAGTAAATTTTTAAAATTTGCAATTCTGAATTAAACATTTTTTTTACATAACTCAAAAAGTATTGGTCCGAGACTGTTGAAATTTTCTGACTTTTCCTAAATACTTTTTACTTACTGTCTGAGTCCTCAGGCACACTGCCTGAATGAAAACTTTTTTCCTGTAACAAACTAAATCTTTGTTTTGACCCACTTTCAGTTGTCAAATTTTGATAATTTTTAGCTTTTTGGAAAACCTTTGACATAAGGAAACGGATTGCATAAATTTTTCAAATTATTTGCATACATCCTATCAAAAGAAATTTGCACATGAATTACACATCAGGTTATTTAAAATTTTTCAAAACAAATTTGTTTGCCAACATTTTACTTTTTAACTGGATTTTGCAAAAAAGTTAAAAAAAATTTCAAATTTGCAAATTCTTTTGAAGATTCTAAAAGTAGAGCAAGAGCTTTTCATTTGTATATTCTGTCATATTTGGTCATTAAACATGGGATTTAGGGGGGGGGGGGTCAAATTGACCCCCCTAGTGTATCCTGGTTTTCAAATATACCCCAGCAGGGATAGGGTTAAACAATAAGGAGATTGAGTGCTAACCTGCTTTACATTTTTGGCAACCTGATGGAGACTTTGATGTATTCAAAACGATGACTATTGATCTTGCAGAAATCAAAGGTCTCCAACATTAGATATACTAATTTCAAATTAGAGTTTAGATAAAGTATTCTTTATATTTAATAAATAATTTTGTTTAGAGACCCGACGAAAGAGTTCCCTTCTACCAGCCTACTGTGACCCACCTAACCCCTGCCCTCTAGGTTACACTGCACAGGTCACATTTAGCATAAATAAAGGGACTGTATGCGTTTTTGAATTAATATTCATCGGATTGTATACTTTAAAAAAAACATTTTCTATAAGATTTCAAACGTTTTTACAGCCTTCCGGTGAATTGTTCACAATTTTAAAAATCACTATATTAAGAAACTGTATTCATCTAATTACAAATACAATTAAAAGTGATTGTATTTGTTTTTCAAAAGAAAAAGGAATTGCATTCTTTATCTTAAACTAAAGTAAAAGTATACTTTATTCTAAACTAAAATAATGGGATTGCATCCTTAATCTTAAACTAAAGTAAAAGTATACTTTATTCTAAACTAAAATAATGGGATTGCATCCTTAATCTTAAACTAAAGTAAAAGTATACTTTATTCTAAACTAAAATAATGGGATTGCATCCTTAATCTTAAACTAAAGTAAAAGTATACTTTATTCTAAACTAAAATAATGGGATTGTATCCTTTATCTTAAACTAAGTTTAATGTTAAAAGGGAATCCTCACGTTATAGGACTGTACCCGATATTGTATACTATATACATTACATACTCAACTTATAGATTTTATGAACAATAGCTTATACACGAAGAATCATGAATGATGTATTGAATAACCTGAATAATGAATAATGAAATGAATCCATTTCAGGATGGTTGCATTGAGGAGTTTGAAAATAAAGCTGAATTCAGTCGACACTACCAGGTGAGGGAATAAATACTTGATTTTATAACAATCCTTCAACATCTTTTCTTTTAGTTCTTTCCTGATTACTTAAAAAAGTTTATACTGTTAATGACCAGTTCTTAACCAAATTCGATTCCTAGGGCTGGGTGTCGTTTTGGGGAACGATCGTTCTTTCACGGAACGAACGGAATGAAACAGAAAGGAACAAACTATTAAAAATAAAAGAACAAGCACGCCCAACCAAACAGAACTGGGCGTTATTCTTATAGTCTATCCATCAGGCCTCTCAACCCTAAGTATACCAATTTATCTAGGACTCTTACACGTATATATATATATATATTCATTTATCTAGGCCTCTCAGACCAGTATATCTAACGATCTACGCCGCCTCTCAGACATATATATCTATCTATCCAGGCCTCTCAGACCTATATCTATCTATCTAGGCCTCTCAGATCTGTATATCTCTCATATCTAGGCCTCTCAGACCTGTATATCTATTAATCTACGTTGCCTTTCAGACAAGTATAGCTATCCAGGCCTCTCATACCAAAATCCATCTTTTTAGGCCTCTCAGACCTGTATATCCATCAATCTAGGCCTCTCAGACCTATATATTTATCTTTCTAGGCATCTCAGACCTGTATATCTATTTATCTAGGCCTCTCAGAACTATATATTTATCTTTATAGGCATCTCAGACCTGTATATCTGTATATCTATGCCTCTCAGACCTGTATATGTACACATCTAGGCATCTCGGACCTGTATATTTTTCTATCTGGGCATATCAGACCCGTACATATCTATTTATCTAGGCCTCTCAAAACTATATATCTATCTATCTAGGCCTCTCAGGCCGGTAAAGTAAATCTATCTTTCTAAGCATCTCATACCTGTATATCAATCTATCAAGGCGTCTCAGACCTATATATCTATATATCTAGGCCTCTCAGACCTGTATATCTGTATATCTAGGCCTCTCAGACCTGTATATCTGTATATCTAGGTCTCTCAGACCTGTATATCTGTATATCTAGGCCTCTCAGACCTGTATATCTGTATTTCTAGGCCTCTCAGACCTGTATATCTGTATATCTAGGCCTCTCAGACCTGTATATCTGTATATCAAGGCCTCTCAGACCTGTATATCTGTATATCTAGGCCCCTCAGACTGTATATCTGTATATCTAGGCCTCTCAGACCTGTATGTGTGACTCTGAGCACATGTTTTCCTGTCCTCAACAAGAAATGGATCTCTACGGGATGAGCAAACGACAGGTGTACAGTGGGACGCATAAAAATGTGGAAAAGGAAGACGACTTTTAGACTTCAGATGATTAAAAAGTGATTGTAAATATCTACATGTAAAACTAAATGCTTTGTAATAACATAAATACGCACACAATTGTTTAAATGTCGTCTTTTATTCCGCAGTTTTATGGGTCTTATTGTTGAAAAACAAAAATAACATTAATAACGGTTGCAAACAAAGAAACTTTTTGTTACTTCTGTACACAAACTAGATAGGTTGATCAGAACATAAACAATTTTCTGTGAATTTGCCAAAAACTACTTTTCTGTAATGTTTCAGAACATTTGAAAGCAATAAAAATAATTTTTTTGTAATTTTATTTTTGGACCATAAGACTTTTCTTGAAATTTGGAGAAAAAATACTATTTCAGAGCGATGGTATTGATCTACCAAAGAACCCCTTCGAGGAGGAGGAGGAGTCCCTTAACCCATTCCTAACAGGACCTAAGGTATAAAAAAACTTCAAACCCTGAACTCCCCCGTCTCTGGAAAAGGGTAGTCACAGGGTAAGTAAAAAAGCATGAGATTTCAGAGACGATTTGAAAAATGAAGTCTCATACCTTTTGGCGAACTCTGTACAGTTACGAATAAAATGTAATACGTATCTAAATATATAGTTACAGTATACACTAGAGATGTCAACGTTTTGATTTTTCTAGATTTTAGCTTTCGTTACGATAGTGTTAATCAAAAGTATAAACGTTTGAAACGTTAGTTTCCCATTATGAAATTTTATGGTATAGAGTAACGTTACGTAATGAATTTTCTGCACTTGAATACCTTATACAACGTTAAGCTTTAGTAAATGTTAGCAAAAAAAAAGTAAGCTCCGTTACACTTTTGCATTTCCTGTTTTAAAAAACTTTCCCAACGTCGCGTTGCGTTAAAGCGTTACACTTTCACTAGATTTGAAAACTAATAGGTGACAAACGTTTTGCTTTCATAAAACTTCATTTGGGCATAACTTTGTACATTGCAATGCATTTCAGTGCAAAGAATATTTTTTGTTAACGTTACGTTTTATCTTAACTTTTCCAATATAAACTCTTTTAATTACGTTTAGAAAATTTACTAAAACTTTTCTTACGTTACAATTTATCGAAACGTTATTGTGAAAACTTTTTTGTTTCACTTTTTTACAACTGACAATCAAAACTGTTTATTCGTTTCGTTTCTAAGAAAGATTTGAAAAAATGCTCTACACGTTGCGTTGTATTAAAATGTTCAGGCCTTAACGTTTCTTACGTTACACTTCATTAAAAATAATATTGTTTCTAAATGAAAGCATTACAAGATTTTTTCCGTGATAATTACATTCCTACTTTAGTATTTTTCATCCTAAATCATGAACCATGCAAAAAAAATTATGTTTCAAGTCACCTTCCATTTATGGAGTGGCATGTCCAGCATACATTTAGATAATAGGAAAACGCTGGTATTTTCAAACCATCAATAAGGTATGCACATTACCATTGGGAATCGAGCATGGCCCTCTTTAAATGGAGGATCACTTGAAATTATCATCGTGTATTTGGCGAGCTTAAAAAATAGACATTTTTGGGACACTTCATAAAATGAATTAAAATTTGGCAAGTTAAACCACTTTTGCAAAAATGTAGAGATTAGAAAATTATAATTTGTGGCGAATTTTTAGTTCATTTTTGTGTTTTTTTTATGTTACTTACAAAGTGAGTAAAAAAGCGGCATTAGCTTTACAAACCACGAAAAAAATGTTTTCAGTGTTCATGTTTGGGGTTAAAAAATATCAAATAAAGTTAGTTGTTAACAATTAAAACATATTATGAAAAATCAACTATATATAAATGTGGCGAAAGATAATCGATGACTTTATGTTGTAATATCTGAATGTTTTGTTTAAAATTAAATTGATTTTTTACGGTCTAAGTCGTATGTTGCAATTTTCTCAACTTGTATGGACGCCATGTTATTCGGTATGAGACGTCTTTAACAATTTTCTCCTTATAGACGCAACAGATAGAAGTAAGATTAGTAGCGATCAAAAGCGCTTTTTTTATCGCATTAAGCCTATACCCCCTTTCATTTTTCGCGAACACTTCCTTTAAACTTGAAATAAGAAACCGTTAATTATCATTTTAATCTCTTACATTGATAGACTAGAGACGTTTTGAAATGTTTTGATTGGCTGAATTATTGTTACACTTTTGAAATTAAAACTCAGCCCTCATAGCCTAACGTTTTATGAACAACATTTTCATAAGACAAATATCTAACGTTAGACTAATCAATTTAGTATTCAGAGAAAACTTATGAAACTTATGATTTACAGAATTACATCTGTTAAATGTTATAAGTTACATTATCAAAATTTATACGCTGGTTAAAAAACTTTCGTTTCCTTATTATTAAAATAATAACCCATTTTAAAACGTTGAACTTTTCATTATACTATAAGGGAAAACGTTTCAAAACGTTTTCATAAAAAGTAAGGCATTTTTCAGTTATACAACGTTACACTTTTTTTTAAGTTGAACTTTGAAATAGAAATCCTTTCCTTACGATATGCAATAAAATCACAATTAATGTTTCAAACGTTAGACTTTCCAGCTCCACATGGAAACAAAACATTTCTTAACGTTATGGTCAAACAAGTTGTAGATATTAGAAAAATAACGTTACATTACCACAAAACGCTAACTTTGGGGGTATGTTCATCTAACGTTAATGTTTAACGTTAACGTTAGGTATGAGCTCCTATAACGTTAACGTTTAACGTTCACGTTATATAGAATATATCCAAACGTTTCATATTATTGTAACGTAACGTTCAAAAACGTACATTTTACGTTACGTTACACTATCGTTGACATCTCTAGTATACACCCCTGCACATAAATGGAAAAGAAAAAAACGGAACTGCAAGCAACATAAAAGGCCTGTATTAATCTTTTAACGTTGTACTACCCTGGAGAATAGAGGTTTTTACCTAGCCTGGGTCCAGATTTTACTACTGACAGCTTTAAATATAATCCTTAATAACAAGCCTGGTTAGATGTTATTAAGTATCGAAACCCATTGGAAAGATGTTAATTCTTTCAATTGAATATGTCTCTATGTGTGAGCATCAAGATGCCGATATGAACTTAAAAGAATTCTTTTGTCAAAAATATCCACTCCTTGCCTAACATTCCTTATCCCATTTGTTATTATAAAAGTGGAATTCTGACACTGGATCCTCAGAATTATCAATACGGAATTCCGACACTGGATCCTCAGAATTTTAAAACCCCACTTAGCAGTGACTTTTATTTTTCCGACCTGTAAGAATATACATAATAATATGAACAATATCTGAATCGAAATAATGCATTATCAATCATAACTTGTCGGAGATATGTGAAAACTCTGTGGAACACAAATAGTAACTTGATTTGAAATTTATGGCCCAAGATATCAAATTGAAGAATATTATGAAAAAGAAAATTGCAAAAACAGAGAACTGCAGCTTTGGGCAATATGCGTAATATTCGGCAGAAAGAAAAGCAGAAATATGCGTCAAAATGCATTTTTACCTTATCTACAAGGAATTAAAATGAGTGGATCTTCAAGAGAGAAACAGAATATTGATGTATGATCAGCTAAACAGAAGATACAACATCAGCCTGAGAAAAATTCACTGCGTAAAAAAAATTGTTATAAAAAATATAAATTAAAAATAAATGTTAAAAAATATCCATTTTAATTGAAATCAAAATCATTAATTTTTTAAATATTTACACTCGAGAAAAAATTAAAAAATTAATGTATTTTTTTAATAAATTATTTTTTTCAGCTTCCAATTGCGGCTAAGAAAGGAATGGTTTACTAAGGAAGCATATAAAAGGAAGACGACAAAAGAAAACATTGAAAATCTGCGAAAATTCGTGTGGAAATTCTGGATGACGAAAACAACCATTTTATTTAAAGAACTATTGCTGAAATTGATATTCTGTTATTTAAAAAACTAGATATATTGTATTGTCTGCTACTAGTATCAAATATATTGTTATATTTCTAAATGAATTTTTTTGTTTGAATCTAGTACCAGTCGATCTTCTGTATGTATAAAATGCTTTTTTTCGACTACGAAATGTGCACCCTTCAGAAGGTGGATGGTGAGGATAGTAAAGGTCGGAGAGTGTTATGAATGCCAGAAAAAAGCTTAAAACAATTGATTTAATGAGAATCAATACCCATATTGTATACCATGCGCAAAGAATAATCACAAAGTGGTGATGGGGTCTATTTAAAAACTGGAGGTAGTTGGGGTAGTAAGGGTAGTTGCCATTCAGATTCAGCTTCAAGGGTGGGGATTTCCAATTTTTTTTAATTCAGACCAGGGGTGGGTAGAGGGGTGAACGTATAAAATCCCTTTTTTTGACTACGGATTGTGCACCCTTGAGAAGGTGGGTGGTGAGGATAGTAAAGGTCGGAGAGTGTTATGAATGCCAGAAACAAGCTTAAAACAATTGATTTAATGAGAATCGATACCCATATTGTATACCATGCGCAAAGAATAATTACAGAGTGGGGGTGGGGTCTCTTTAAAAACTGAAGGTAGTTGGGGTAGTAAGGGTAGTTGCCATTCAGATTCAGCTTCAAGGGTGGGGGTGGGGTCTCTCTAAAAACAGACGGTAGTTGGGGTAGTAAGGGTAGTTGCCATTCAGATTCAGCTTCAAGGTTGAGGGTGGGGTCACTCTAAAAACAGACGGTAGTTTGCATTGTCTCAAATAATTCCAAATTTTCTTCGCAAGAAAAAATTGCAATTTCTGCAACGAAAATATTAAATGTAATCCAAATTATCAAAACTATTTCGCTACATAATTTTGGCGCTGAAAAGGTAATCCAGAAATTGTAGTTTATTGATTATTTTTTAACAGTTAAAAGTTTTTCTTGAAAAATCAATTTTTAATGAAATGAATAAACACTAGAAAAATTTAATCAAAAATATTAAGTTACTCTAAGTGTTGTACAATACATACAGGTTTAAAAAATGATTAGGTACATTTTCCTTTTTTTTAGTAGAGGTAAGGTTGTGGACGTGTATAAAATATTGCGTATCCTTTCATTTTAAAAGTTATATGTCTGATTCACAAGGGAACTCTTTAAAGACAGAAACGACGATATCTTCCTCCTCTTTAATCAGATAAAGGTATAAAGGGTATTTCCATGCGAATCTGGAAAGAAACTTGTTTAGTTGAATGAGCGTCTAAACTCTCTGCAGTACGTACCTAAGTACCTTTAATACCTTTTCAACATAATCAAATTTTACCTGGAAGATTTCAAATTCATAAACTTGATTCCTATTTAATGGACTGTAGGCTCATGGCAATATTCAATTTACATTGGTTCCAGTACCGTGTCTAATCACGACCTTTTCTAGGCATGACAAGTCGACTTTTTACCGACTTAAAAAATCTTGTCCACAAGTTTTATAAAAATCCGTCCGACAGTGCAGTAGTATACAAAAACTCGTCCAAAAGTGGTATAAAATCTCGGCTTACAGTCAAGTTCTGGAACGACTATTTACGAGTTAAAGTCAACTTAAAAGTCGAGTTAAAGTCAACTTCTGGGAGTAAAAAGTCAAGTTTCAGTCGAGTTTAAGTCGAATTTTGTTCGCTGGGAGATTTTAGATTTTAGTGCAACCATTATAGGTCCCAACCTAAAAATGCGATTTTTTAACCAAATGTAGAAAATGTAAAAATTGTCAATTTTTAGTTTAGTTTAGGCTGAAACTATGTTATTGAAAATGTCAAATCCATTGTGCACCAGCAAAAATACTTCAGTTGTAAATAATAGGTAACATTTATAAAAAAAATGTTAAAATTTAGTAATTAACGATTTAAAAAACAGAGACCATATTTTTTAATTTATTTAAAACACGTTGATATGGGTATCAAAAGATGCGCCTTGATTAACGTCCATTTCTCCGTTTTTCGATATTTAAAAAAATCGGTTTTGTTAAAGGCTAAAAAACTCTTTTTTAAACTCAGTTTTTCAAGACGAATATTTTGATACCCCCATGATTTATTTTGACGAAATTTTTTTTCTGACTTACATTTTAGTGATTTGATTTACACAAAAAAAAGAAAAAATCTGAATAAGTTTGAAAATTATGAAAAAAATTTCAAATCTTTTTTAAAAATGTACCTTAAAGAAAGCTTTTAAACCGATCGCAAGGTGGATTTGAGTATTTTCATCAAAAAAAAAATGCCAAATACTGTCACCCCTTGTAGTTTCCTTTATCTCATCAAATCAAATTTTCTAATGGAAAAAATACATATTTTGTACTTGGAAAAGGACAAGGGTCTGCTAATTTGTTTTAATTGTAAATGCTCGATATATGTAGTTTAACACAAGATTTCATTAGTTATTCAATAATATATTTGAAATTTACAAGACATTTTGCATATAATAGTAAATATGAAAAAGTCTAGAATATTCTCAAAGATGAAATTCACCCTTCTCGCCCTTGCAACCCCCCCCCATTTGAATTTCAGTTTCATCCAAGGATGTAAGGCAAGGAAAGTCATTTCAGAAGTGTACACATCTTTAGTACTGTAGTGTACTGTCTCTGGGCGGTAATGTAAACACAAGACGGTTGTCGAAGCCTGACATGGGATCCATCTTTCACATAAAAAAATCAATGAAATATTCTGGTCATAGGAAATTATTATGTGAATTATCAAAATTATCAAAATTTAATGCTTTTAACCTCCTCGGATACTAAACGGACACTGATGCATCTATTATTGTTTACAAATTCCGCCCAGAGAGAACTGGTTTCAATATGTACACAGAGTATACACAACCGCAATTGACTTTCCTTGCCTTACATTCTTGAGACCAGATATTACCGAGTTCAATATTACACAGTAGTTGTTTTCACAGTGCAGCTCGGATACGTTATAAAGAAGTTTCATTGCATTATTTTGATATTATCTTAAACATTTATATTAGTGCATATCAATGAAAGTGACTATTTTTTAATTTTAAGTAACCGTGGATTTAAAGAGGGGATACCAGTTTCACATTCGTTGTTTTCTAGGGAAACCACAGTAAAATTATGCAATTTATACAGGGGCACATTTTTTGTACTCAGTATATATCGATTTCTCATATACTAGTGACTGTTCAATGTTCTTGTGTTTTTTTTAAACTTTAGATTTATAAATGATTTACATGAATACGTGCGCAAAGCAGTAAATTCTGTTCTTCTAGTCTCTATGTATTTCCTAAGTGTTTGTTATTATAAATTACGAGAAGTGTGTGTTATTTTATTTTGACAAAAAAAAATTTTAAGGAAAGTATAAATTGTAAATGAATAAATTTTATTTTAATTAAGATACATTTTCGTGTAAAAAAGGCGGGAACAAAAGTTAAAGTTTAGATACATTATACATGAGAAGGAAGAATGGAGGGAAGGGGAGGGGGGTTATTAGGAGGTTCCAAGAACACATGTCTTAAACCTCTTTCAGGGGCGTATTCAGGAATTTCCTTTTTTCCAGGGGAATTACAATTCACTTTGATATCAAAAGATTTCACTGGTGCGTGCAGTGCAGGGTGCCGTTTGAGCTATTTATGTAATAAATCTAGGTCCCGAGATTACTCTACTCAGAGTCTAATTATTGTCTCACGGACTCTATCTCTAGCCAAAACTCTAGGCTCTAAATCTCTAGCCAAAACTCAAGGCTCTATACACGTCTCTGTGATACAACATTTCATCTACAACTAATTAATTTATACAGGTAAACAGAACTGACTGGAATGGCCGGTCAGGGTCAACATTAACATAGATAAGATATATTAGTAAACATGGATAATAAAGATCGTACTAATCATTGCAACAGATAATACTACAAATCCCCCGGGGGGGGGGGGCGGTTCGAGAGTTAAACTCTAGGGATTTCCGCTGACTTTCAAGATTTATGATACACAACGTATGAGTAGTTCATCCCCCCCCCCCCATAATAGCCTTAAGTTAGAACTGGCGGCCATTTTTCTGTGAAACTATTTTAAAACACTGGATTTCATATATAAGTCAATTTTACAAAGATGAGTCAAACTAAATTAGGTTTGATTTGGATGAACTTCTCCGGGGAGGTATTAGGACTAGAACGAGGTTCAGGTGTAACTCGCTTCCAACATGTATTATTGATATTATCCGAAGAATCCTTGATCAAAAATCCTTACTCGTCTTCCTCAAACATCAAGGAAACCGGGTTTCTTTTCCTTTTCTTCTGTTCAGGTTTAGCTTTACTCCTTTCACAATTCTCCTTCTCTGCGGGGTTTATTCGTTTATGTTTATGTCTTTGTTTTATTGCTATTTCTTGTGTAGATACATTGTCCTTTGACAAAAAATTTATCTCTTTTAAAACTTGAAATTCGGTTCCTTCGCAAACCTTCGTATTCTCGTCACAGGTTTGGTTGGATGATTCGTCTCTAGGAGGTATTTGATTAGTTTTGACAGGTTTAACTGGTAGATCCATGAGAGAGAAAACAGAACCAGCTTCAGATGGGCTTGCATCCCTGAGAAATCTAGCGGATCTACGAACACTGAGACGGGTTGAGACTCACTCTTTTTTCTTCTTCTTTCCGGCAACAGCTGAAATTCAAGGGATAAATACTTGTTTAACAATTACAAAATATATTTTAATAAACTAACCTTTAACAGGTCCACAAAACATGATATCCTCAGACAGCAGAGCTTCAAGATATTCATCAGATATATTTTCTAACTCCAGGTCCAGATTATCATCTCTGTAAATGATAAAACTTATTAACTTTTTTGTATTTTAAACATTATTATATGTTCACTTATTTGAAAACACCCACAATAAACCAAGTAATGGAATTAAAGAACAGAGCCAAATTTTACCGCTCAAATGTTTCCTGAAGGCCAGTAAAATCCGACAGTTTTGACATTTTTGTCAGAAACTCCAATTTTTCTTATTTTTGCTGATTTTTTAAACCTAATTATAACATAAGAATAAAATATGAAAGAAACTCGATGTTAAGTAGGGTTTCCACGAAATGGCTAAATCTTTTGCGCAAAATTTGCGAACTTTTGCGCTATTTTTGAGCATGAAACGCAATGAGTTTTGCGCAATTTTGCGCTATTTTTTTGCGCAATTTGCGCAAAACTGGAAATAATTTTTGCGAAAGTTGCGCAAGAAACGAAATTTTAGTTTTGCGCAATTTTTTTGCGCAATTTGCGCAAAACCGCAAGTTTTTCGCAAAATGTAATTTTTTAGGCAAATTGTCTAAAATTGATATTCTAAGCTTAGAATTAATCAACTGAAGATTTATTCCATACATAAAAAAATATTAACTTACGAGTATGATAACGATTATACTACACTCAATTGGTTACTTCCAGTTACAAAAAGTTTAAATTAAGGGACCAAAATTAATAAAATAGAAATTAGAGAGTGTGAAACTTGGCAATATTTTAATCCTATTAAATAATTTCAAGTGACCCTTAAAAGCGTTGCCTAATCAAGTATGAATTATATTCTTTAATTTGTTTAATCAAATTTCTGAAATCTTTTTAACCTCATATAAGATAATGCAAGAAAGTAACCAATGCCTGAAGAATCCACTTTTAGGAAATATGCATGTCCAAAACTAAACTTGTCGAGAAAATTGTGAGATTTGAACTCTTCTTAACTGTCATTGGTCAATTATTTAAAAGTGACAAAACAAGATTTTTCCAGAATTGAATTCTAAGAAACACACACCGTCACCAACCATTTTATTTTTAGGAAATTGTGGAATGCGCAAAACTTGAGTTTCGCAAAAGCGGAATAGGGCAATTTTGCGCGAAATTACTTTTGCGAATGATTGCGCAAATTGTTGTATTATCGCGCAAAGCTGAGGCGCAAAGAAAGGAAAATTTTGCGTTTCGTTCCGAAAAAACTGCACAAAAGTTTTGCGAAATGAATTCCTAATGTTAAGCCCCTAGACTTCTGTTTCCACTGACGCCTTCACAAGAAAAATACATATGCTTTGTACAACGCACCTGAAGGAATTTACTACGTCGGAAGGATATGATGATCACCCTGATGTAGGGTGATTAAGTAACTTTATTACCCTACAATGAGAAAAATTAGGTATGAAATTTGAAATTTTAATATTAGGGAAATATTAGAGGCGTGATAAGTTGAATAAAAGTATAAAAACCTGATGCTGATCGAAGTACAGTGAAGAAAAGTACAAATAAAGCTTGAAACTACATTTTGTTTCCTGAAACAAGAAATTTTTGTGATATAGAAGAAGAATTAAATATATCTTTTCTAATGTGTTTATATATATAATTATATATAGGAAACAAGCATTAGCATAGAAAATTACAAAACCTGTACAATAGGCCAGAGTCAAACAGTACAACTATACAGTTTACTCCGCTGCTACCAAACAGAATTTGTATATCCCATAAAAAGAAAAAATATGTTTTGAGGGTATATAACAAAATATTACAAATTGTAATATTTTTGACCCCCCCCCCCCTCCCAAAATTAATCAAAATATGAAATCCCCTCCCCCCAAAGAGTTTAAGAATACTACTTACAATTTAAACATAATTCAAGGCGTAAAATGCAAAGTATAAAACGTTTAAAAACATCAAAAATATCCTTTTCAACAATATAATCTGTGATTTTCTTTATGTCCCGAACTTCTAAGCAGAACTTAACTTGACCATACATTTAACACGAAGTATTTATAAGTTACATTTATTTAAATTTCGTTAAAAATAAAAAATATGATTCATAAAAAAATATTGATTAGGTTTGAATAAAAGCAAATGTTAAATAGAGGGGGGGGGGGTATCTAGATAAATGAGGTTGTTACCCCAAACCACAAACTGTTGGGGATAAAATATTCATATCAGTATGGGGACATACTTTAAAAAAGGCTTCTACTCGATAAAGTTCACTAACTTTAGATTGAGAATTGTGATTTTCAATGTTTGTACTTTACGGTTAGTCATTAGACAAAAAATTATCATTCTTTATATTAATCTTAAAATGGATTTCAAAACAAAATTTGCATGAGGGAGGGGGTGCAGAGGCGCCACGATCCCCGCAAAAATGACCTCCGAGCCTCTGGATTTTCAGAATTACCTCCAGGCCCTGCAAAACTGGTCTCCCAGCCTCCGTGACGTCATCAAGCCTCCTGCCATTCTGTCTCCACGCCCCGCATTTTGGCTCCAATAAAAAAACATTTGGCTTTTATTTCCACCAAGAACCTTTATTTAAAAAATTCTCAACACGATGAAATAGTTTAGAATGATACATTAACATTTTGTATTAAAAAGTGAATTTTAATTGAGATTAAAGGCTTGTATTTTGTTTTTCTAAATTTCACAAAGGCCTTAAATTGTGAAGAACTATTGCAGTTTTGTATAAAGATAGAAAAATTTTATATTATTTTAAAGGGGTCTCGTATAAGAATCAAACAATATCAGCGGCAATTTACAAAACAAGGTAGTTTTTGTGAAATCCTTGTATTTGTGATTTTATTGTATGCTTTAGAAAATATTGAAGATCAGATACTGCAACCATGTTTGAAGCCTTGCTTTTGTAGAATGTATTAGGTGCCTTACTCTGATTAAACAATTCTATCCACTGTGAGTCCTTTCCAAATATCCTGAACATCAGATTTGTTCAACCCTAGCTCTGAGAAATATTTGATGGTAAGGGAAAGAAATGCTGGATGTTTAGAGATGAAAAGTCTGTCAAGAATATAATCCTCGTCAACTGTCCAACCCATCCTGAGCAATAAATCTGATCTCTGGTAGACCGAGGTAGGACTAAGAACTAGCAACATACCCCCAATATAGAATCAAATCCTCGGATCAGCTGATCCAAACTGAGCTGATTTCTGATGATCTTCGCAGATTTAGAATCTCCCATGGTTTCTAGATACGCACCTCTCTCTTTCAAAAGAGGAATAACTCGCTTCTTCTGGGTTAAAACATACTTTGCCACCTAAAATATGTCAGATTATAAACCAAGTAAATGAGATCAAAACAATAGTGTTATATTTTGAATTCAAATTCATCAAATTACCTGGGAAATAGAGAGGTAGGAGAAGGAGAAGAGTGCCTAGTGATAGAATGGTTGGGGTAGAATCAACCTCACAGCTACCTCAAACCTCAGCATAACCTCCTGGGCGACGATATACTTCTCCGTGATGAAATGAGAGAAAAAGCTCTGGTCCGGAGAATGCTCCGAGCGGGCAGAGGCGAGAGCAGTCTCCGCTAGTTCTCCGATGTGTGCGGAGATATCTATGATTGACAAGAGTGGGTTCTCACAGTTAGTACTGGAGTCTAGGAAGAGACCATCCTTCATCTCTATTAATCTCTTGTACTCTACGGCGGACCAGAACTTTAACAACTCGAAGTACACGTCCAACACTAGCAACTGGAACAAAACTTATAAGAACAACTTTAAGTGACTGTTTAATACATAAAGTGACCCCTCTGTTTGTAGAGCGTCATGTTCTTTTAAGAACATTTTGTGCTTATATCCCAAATCTTGACGGTTAACCTTCCTAATCTCAAAAAGGTCCATTAAGTTTCAGCATATAAATAAACGAATTGAAAATTTTTCATTTATTAAAAATTCAGAAAATCTAGAAGAAATGATTATGACCTGGATCCAGATTTATTTTCAGAGTGGATCCAGGATCTGGGTCCACGTTCAAATGAATTGAATCCTGGGCACTGCTTTTTATGATAGAGGAACAGCTAAATAGTCCCCTACCTTGTTTAACAAATATTACTTTATCTATAAGCGTGTATACGTGAAAGTGTTGCTCAACTTGTGAGAGAATAGTATCATATATCTCCTTGAATTCAATTATCTGACAGACCTTGATCAAACCAAGAATCTCATCAAAGAACTGTTCACCATCCTAGTCAATCAAGAACTTGTGCAAGAATCTGAACAATAAATTATGTTAACTTTTTAAAATATCAAAACTTAGGTATGATATTTAAGTAGTTGAATCATAGTTAACTATTGGATAAGAAGGAAAAAGCATAAAAAGAAATTTTTAGCAAAATACAGAAGTTTAGAGAGGTTTTTAGAAAAATTTGTGGAAAATGTAGTAATATAACTGATCATTTATAATCTATGAAAGTAATTTCAGATGACTCTTAATTTCAAGTCGCATGCTTGATTTACAATGGTACAAGAAATAGCCATTTTTCTATCCAGAAAATTGTCTCAATTCCGTAAAACGTCCGTAAATCCGCAAGCCAAATTTATAGAAATAGTTGTGAATTGTGCATACAATGTTAAAATGGATTTTCTTTAAAACACGTCAACATATTAGATACTTTTTGTACCAATATTTCTTATTGTTTTTAACTCCATGAGTATTTTAAGAAATCTCCTCTGGCCCTTATCCCTTCTCTCCCTCTCACCTTTACTCCGCGGACTTAGAAGTGACAAGAATTCTTTACTGAGCCTGTGGTAGAGAACTATGCAGAATTTCTCTATCAACTCCTTTCTTGGTAATATGTTATATGCCTTACAACCCAGGACGGACAGGACAGGACGGACTCTGATCTCTCCGTCCATACTCAGAGATAAACCTTCTTCCTGTCCCTGCCATGCACAAGGCTCACCCGACCCTCACTCCTTCCACAGACATTCTCTAGTTCTGAAAAGTTATAATAATCCATAATCCTGAATAATCATTGTTAATATTTGTCGCTATATTTTCATAACAAGAGACAAAAAAACATGGTTCATGAGTACATACATCAGGGGACTCCATGAAAGATAAGTTTGGTCTATGGTATTTACAAAGATTTGACTGTTAAATATTCTTGTTCATCTAAGCGTATTTTCAAGGTACATAGGTTTGATATAATTTTAACAATTCTAAATTTGTTTAAACATTGAACACCTGAGATTAATATGCTATACTGTACAGTTTCATATTTTACTTATTTTGCTTGAAAGATGAAACGTGGAAGTTTGATGAGAATCTTACAAATCCCAGGTCTCTCCTCTAATCCTATGGGCAAGCCTCAAATCTTTCACCATGATAGTTACACGTTTAGAGTGAATAGCTGCGTTTAGGGCTGGGCGCATAATGGTGGAACAATCGTTCTTTCCCGAGAACGAACGGAACGATCAAGAATGATCCCATCGTTCTGAAAAAATAACGAACGCTTAGAATGCGTTCTTAAAAATATTGGAACGATTAGTAAAAAAACCGAACGGAACGGAACGGGAATTGCATAAAAAGAACGATTAAAATCGTTAAGTTGGGAACGCATTTTAAATCAGGAAAATGTGTTTCCATTTCAGATTTTCTCTGTATGTATAATAAACTGAAATTGAAAGATAGAATGATTGTAAATGACATTAGACACAAGACACAATAACATAGGAAAGTAAGGAGGGGGGGGGGGAAAGGGGAAAAATACGGTTATAAAAGCGTAAGAATATAATTATGCGTAANAAAGGTCAGGAAGGGGGGGAGAAAAAGAATGGGAGCTGGAAGGGGAATAAGGAGAGGGGGGGTTTAGGTTGAAAGAAATTATTCTCTATAATTTATTTCTATATCTTTTTGATATTATTGAAATATTGATTATGAAAATTAAATATTTTTCAAAAATTGTACACCCCCTTTTGTAAGGTAACCCGGTTTTAGTAATCGTTCTATATTAAGAACGGAATGGGGGGGATGGAAACGTTCTTTGACTAAGAACGGAATGAGAGGGATGGAACCGTTCTTTAGCTGAAGGCCCTCGTTCTAGAACGGAACGGAACGATTTCAAAAAAGTCGGAACGTGCCCAGCCCTAGCTGACAGGTTACAGTCCTCCAATAGATGAACCAGGTACATCTCAGTGGCCTCCTAATATCAAATCAAATCAGAATTTTGGGGATGCCCTTCTAACATGATACAAATAAATCAAATAATACTTTGCAAGGATGGATTGCTTTAGACATTCTTTGTAAGGGTCAGAGCAGAGGCTCAAGTCCATCCCATACTCCGGGTTTCTGACCCAATCTTAATCGTGTATGGTAAAAATGGTTGGAAGATAAACAAATTTTCTAGAAAATATAAACACCTGAAAAAACAAATAATTGTCCAACCTGTAGGGCTTCAATGGCCTGGGACTGAAACCTAACATCTGGAAGTGAAGCTCCACAAATCTGAAATAAATAAATGAATGGAAATGAATCAATTGTAGTGGATCCAATATCATCTTCCTTGCCAAGGAATAAATCCACCAACAAGAATGGATTAATACGCAAGTCAGTAGTGTCGGATTATGGAAACAGAGAAGACCTGCTCAGTGCTCATCTTTCTCTTCTTTGATACCATCATTATTTATTATGTCAAATCAGATCAAATCAAATCAAATCAAAAGTTGCAGGGATTGCCTAAGACTCCAGTTGTGAACTGAAGTTTCAAGTCCTCTCTGTGTCCTGGTTAGATATAAAAATTTTCTCGTTTTTACCCAGTCAAGTACCCAGCCACATGACCAAATTTGAGCCATTTCCCACTTTAGAACACCTATCATTTAAGAGTTGCCAATCAAGTTTTAAGTTTGAATTGAATTAAAGTGTCATTTTTAGTTAATAGTTGAACCAATAAAGGAGCCAATAAAGAACGTTTAGAATAATGTATTTCTAACGGAGTCAAACAGGTTGTTGTGGAGACTTGGAGGAACCTCTCTAGCTCATATCCTGATTTGAACTGCTTGTCGGTTTGTCTTGCAGGATTGAGGTTGCCTGTTTTGTTCAAGGTCTGCGTTCTTTGTATAGCCAGGGAGCCAGTGCAGGGGTTTCATAAAAATACAAAATTTTATTATTAATCATATAATTACAATTTGTTATTTTAATAAACGAAATAGAATTGGTGCAGTTTTTTATATCTTTTAGTTTTTGTGAAAAATATATTAAAGTTTATGTTTTAGTATTTGATGTTTGTTTGATCCGGAAATATCTGTTTTTTTTTTACGTGGATGTAGGGTTCTTTGTCTGCTGAAAGGTAGGGCTAAGTATTTTGTTTGAAGGTTAAGCGTGGAGCTTTAGAATTCATACTTTATGAGAACCCATGCTTTAGATTTATGTAACAATCATCCCTTCCACGAAAAAAACAACAAAAAAAATTTTGGATGTTCCGGGCTTGAGTTAAAAAAAAATTTGGAAAAAATTTTGTAAAAAAAATTTAAAGTTCACTGAAGTATTTTGTGGGGGCAGCTGGTTAAAGTTGCCCCCCCCTGTAGAGACCTAAGGTTGACAAAGCCTTGTGTGCAAATGTAAAAATAAAATTAGCAAAGCATTTATTTCTGAGTTTTATTATATTAAATGTTAGTACATTGAAATGATTATCAATCGAAATGAGGGGGCTGTTGAATAGAGTTGCCCTCCTTTAATTTGTGATTAGCATTAAATTTCTTTGGCAAAAAACATTTTGTCCCGGGAAGGTCCGGATTGTTATAATATATTTAAAAAAAAAATGTTTTCTACCAAATAAAATGTTCCACTTTGAGCAAGGGTTATAGCTGGGGTTAGAGGGGTACAAAAATAGAGTTTGCAACCCTGTAATGTGCGCATGTTAAGCCAAAAATTGTTTTCGCTTATGCATGGGTATAATTGTTAATTAGGGTTGGGTAAGATTGTCGTTCTAGCCTCAGCGCTGGGTTATTTTGGGAAGGCGTATTGCGGACAATATTTATAATACCACGCCTAGTGACAATAAGTAATAACGTTGGGGCTAAAATCAAGAGACCTACTGTTATCGTAAGGATGGACAAGAGTATTATGATTACAGAATTGGAAGGGTTCTTCTCCGAAATACGGTGGATTGCATCACCAATGGACGATTTTTTATTTGATGCAGTAATATAGTTTGTAAGAGAAGGTTTGGCGTTAAGGGAAGAATGTGTAAGTGTTTTGACAAAGTGGTGTGCAGTGTGTATAATTTTACTCAATGTTTTTGAAATGTCCCCTATAGAGTTGGGTGTTACTCGGAAGGGTAGTTGAGTTGGTTGGATTGTGCTGCTAACTCTTATTTTTATGACGTAACATCCAGGTTCTCTGTCAGTGTTCTCGGTTAGTGTTGCTTCTCCATTGGGACTATAGGTTATCGTTTTGTTGGTAAGGGTTCTAATATAATAAGGTTGGTAATGATAATCTTGAGGTCTGGTTCAAATGCAGAGAGTTTGAGTACTTGGGCTCGGAGTTGATCCTGGAACCTCTGTAGGCTGGGGGCCAATGTTGTTCTGGGCTTTAAACACAGGCAGTTTTTTACTTCCTGATTCTGTGTCTTATATTGGAGCTTGTCTTTGCTGAAAACAACACCAGGGTTATCTGGGACAAATTTTCCAAGGGCTAGGATTGGGAGGTCATCCTCCCCGACAGGTTTGTTGTCTTTGCTTTTAATGGAGACAGTAGCAGATCCTCCAAATGTCCCGAAGTAAAGTCTTAACTTCAGATAGATGGAGTTGGAGTTTAGGTTGGTGAGCTTAAGTGGTTTGATGCATATTTGACAGGTATCAGGTGCTGTGGGTTGTTGTTGGAATATTACATCTTCTTCCTGGTAGAGCAGGTCATCTTCATGTTCAAAGATCTCTATCTTGGAGAGTTGTTCTATGATGCCCAGATAGCCAAATTGCGCAAAAAGAGCGCAAATTAAACGTCACTTTTTGCATTTTTACGTAAATTTTACGTAGAGATTTTGGTTCTTTTTACGTCATGAAAGACGTAAAATCGCACACTTAGCTACGCAAATTTATTGGTTTTAGTATACATAAAATTTACGTAATAATATTATACAAATTTACATCGAAAATGCGCATTATTATTTTCTCAATAAACATGTCGGCTCTCTTTCACCAAAAAATATGCTAAATCTATGCAAATTTGATGCATGCAGCTATGTCATCATCCCTGCAGTTGGATGGATGGATGCAGTATAAGTATCTCTCTCTAAACTGATTCCATTCATCAGGGAATACAATTTAACATAGAGATTACTGCTTCTAGCTTTATAATTAGTATGGAGTTATAAAAGTTATATAAATTTTTCTGATAAAAAATTCAGTGCATTTTCCTAATTAAAAAATTTTTTTTTTTTTAACTAAAAATAATTTAAAACCTAAATCTTGACTTCTAAATGATATACTTTTAGTAAAAAATTTAATCTGTACCTTTTTACTTTTTTTAAATTTTACGTAAAACAAACAGAGACACCTAGCGGTAAAATTTGGTACTAAAAACCAGTGTGCTATGTAGCGCTTTAAATTCTCTGCCCAATTACCCCGGCCCCCCCTTCCCACTCTTATCTACAAATCACACGGCTTTCTATTTAATACAAAATTATATATTGCTGCACTCTTCACTGCAGTGCACACACACCTAGGCCACTCAATTCTTCAATATTTAAAACACTCAAAACATATGCGTAAAAAGAGCGCAATTTTTACGCAATTTTAATGCTAACAAAGACCATTTAAATTCTTTTAAAAAGTTTATTTTTTCAATTTATTTTGGAAAATGCAATATGTGCTGTATCGGAAATTTAAATATTTCACAAATAATTTAGATTTAGAGTTTTAGGTAATTACGCAAATTGAGCGTATTTTTACGCAATTTGTATACCTGAAATAAAATGATACACATCTCCACAAATTCATGATATTTTTACTTAAAGCTGGGTTATAAAATATTTACTTTAGAAAAATTAGATATTTACACTACTTTGAAATCTAGACTTACGCAAATTTGCATTTTAATTGCGTAATTGAAGCCAAAATATTATGCGTTTACGATGCTTACGCAATTTGGATAGCTGGGTGTTGATGAATGTGTTGTAGTTTGGACTAATGTTTCTTCATCAATTGATATTGTACAGAGGTCTTGGGGTGGGAAGGAGAATGTTGTCGCCTTGTTGTCTGTAATCACTGGAGAGTCCTGAGTGAAGTAGTTTTGGTCCTGCGGCTCGGAAGAGAGAGAGAGATGCAGGAACGCCACCCCCCCCATAAAAATTCGAAGTAGACTCATAGTTTTAACCTAAATCAATTTTTATAAGTAACTGTAGGTAATGTATTCGACAAAATTTATATAGTGTGTGTAGAATGTAGATTGAGTGGTTTAACAGGGTGTTAGACTATAAAAGCAGAATTTTAATTAATCGAAAGAAAAGTTAACTCTGTTATAAAAATGTCGTCTTTGAAGTGTTAAGAAGCAAAACACGAACATCTGAGAAATGTAAGTGAAAGATTTACAATAAACCCAATAAAAAATCAAACTAGGATTCTACCCAGCTGGAAAATTATTTTTCTTTCCACCGTTTTCTTATTTTCTACTGTGATCGGAACTCTTTTTTTCATCCTGAAATGTCTTTTTGTGGAGCTCCGGCATCGGATGATTAAAAGCTGTCTTTTTTTAGTCCGCAATTGTTTGCTGTCGGAGTTTGACTCCATCGTCGCGGATCAAAACTAATTTATCAGTCCGTCTGAAGAACTTTGAGGATGAAAAGACAAACTGTTTCTTCCGATATGAAATCAAAAAGGATGATAAAAAACGAGGGCCCGCTGAAAAGCGCGCTCATTTGTCAAATCTTAGCCAGTTTAATTCATTTCTTCAAGGTGTAAGCACGCTGCTCAATTTGTTCAGAAAGTTTTGTCTCTTTATCATTGCAATGTGGTAGACTTTAGATATTTCAAACAATTAATCCTGTGAGATCAAATATTTTAAGTTGTTATTATAAGGTTTACACCATGAGGACACAATTTAAGTTTTTGGCAAAGACTCAATTCCTTTGGTAATATTTCATACTTCTCATATTTTGTCAAACTTAAACTCGATTATTGTAAAATAATGTTATCCTTGCCCTCGAATATTGTATAATCTTATAACCCTAGGACTCGATTATTGTATAATATTGTTATCCTTGCCCTTGAATATTGTATAATTTTATAACCCTAGGACTCGATTATTGTAAAATATTGTTATCCTTGCCCTCGAATATTGTATAATCTTATAACCCTAGGACTCGATTATTGTATAATATTGTTATCCTTGCCCTTGAATATTGTATAATTTTATAACCCTAGGACTCGATTATTGTAAAATATTGTTATCCTTGCCCTCGAATATTGTATAATTTCATAACCCTAGGACTCGATTATTGTAAAATATTGTTATCCTTGCCCTTGAATATTGTATAATTTTATAACCCTAGGACTCGATTATTATATAATATGGTTACCCTTGGGCGTGTTCTGCTTTATTAAAGTTATATATATACACTCTTTTCAAGATTTGTTATAAGTTTAAAGAAAGAGAGAGAGAGAAAGGGCTGTCTGTTACACGTGATGATTGAAAAAGTCGTCTTTTCTGAAGGAAAATCTACCAAATAGATATCTTCTGGCATATCCCAGAAAATACAAACAATATAAACAATAGAAGTTAAAGTTTTTAAGGTAAGGTAAAAGGGCTGATAAAATGTTAGCATATGGACAGAAAAAAAATATAGCCCTTTATAGGTCTTTATTGAGCTTGGAGCCTAAACTTTACAGTTTGGAAAAGCCCTTAAAAATAGACAATAGTTGTCGTTTATATCAATACAATGCACTTTTCTATTTAAGTTTTGATTTGTAACCAGCATCAGATTTTTCAAATTACATGTTTTAAAGACAAGATGTTATTTGGCAGCTTCTCTTTGTTTCCATGTTTATGTGTATCCATGCTTTTTGAATTATAAAAGAACCAAAGATTGACTAGATTCAAACACTCAGTATATAACAAGAATTTTTTCAAAAAAAAAATTCATTTAGAAATATAACAATATATTTTATACTCGTAGCACACAATACAATATATCTAGTTTTTTAAATAACAGAATATCAATTTCAGCAATAGTTCTTTAAATAAAATGGTTGTGTTCGTCTTCCAGAATTTCCACGCGGATTTTCGCAGATTTTCAATGTTTTCTTTTGTCGTCTTCCTTTTATACGCTTCTTCAGTAAACCATTCTGCCCTGCGAGTTAAAAAAGTTCAAAGGTTTGGAAGATTGAACTTCTCTTTAAAATATGAGATTATATCTTTGTCAAAAACTGATACTAGGATTACAACAAGATAGAGGAGTAATCTTTCAGTCAGAATATGTGCTTTTACACTTAACTCTGATGTTCCATCATTGGTGATCGAATCATTGATCAACACAAGAAGACAAATGATTGCAAACATGGTGAAAACACTGGAGGTTCTCAAGCATATTTGGTTTGTTATCTTCCCCAAATTTTTCTTCCAGTTTTCTTCATCAGTTTTGTGTATGTCGAGCTTATTCACTGCTGTCAAGTTCTTTTTCAGGATTGTCTTGGGTTTTCTTTGATCTTGTAATTCAGAGGGTAAAGAACTTCTTCGTTGATTCTGAAGAAAAAGAACAGGAGTCATTGGGAGTGATTCTGATCTTTGAATAATGGGGTGTGCAACCCTTTTTGGCAGCTCAATGGTGGAAAAAAGTACTAGGGTAGGACTAACTTTTGATTTGTTTCTGCTTTTGATTATCTCTTTAGCAAGCAAATACACAAACTTAGCTGCTTCCAAGATGAGGAAACATGCCACTTCTATTTTTAATACCGGCAAATTGGAACACTTGCCATTTTCTTCTTCAATCATGTCTAAAGTGTGGTTTTGTTGGTTCGCAGTGTGGTTTGCAAGTATGTTTTTTGAGATTCCAAGTTTAGCTCTAAACAATTTCATCAACATATTCAATTTGTATTCTTCCTGCTTGCAATCTACTATTCTGTAGGCATTGTCAACAATGACCAAGATTATACTAATGCAAACCGTCATTATAACTCCAGTGTAGGATTTTAGATTTATAAATATAACTGGTTTTGCAAAAAGCAAAAGTCGACCAGCAGACAGGCAAAGCAATGCAGTAAGTCCCACAATGTTTAAGTTTCTTGAAGAGAGTAAGAACAGAGTAAGACCTGGATAGGTGTCCACAAGATAAGTCAGTTTAGGCCGGAAGAAGCATGCGGTAAATGACATAGCAAAGTCTTGACTGATTCCAACAAGAAGAATGATCATAATAAGAGCAAGTATCCTGTTGAGTATGTTCTTTTGCTGAGAAGGTCTGGAGTTTAAGAATTTGAAAAAGAACACACAAGCCAGGGATGTGAATATAAATGCCAGTGCATTGATGCAAAAGGTGTAGTAACTTGGCATCCCAGGGACAAACACTATAAGGCAGAAGTATATAAATGTACAAAGACATTTTACTGATGTTTTTCTCTCCATGAATATCTTTGGAATTTATTTCTGTCTATTTCAGTCTGATCATATATACATCAAACCCGTCCCAGCTAACATTCTGGTGTGGATTGTGCTCTCTTTCTGATTTATGTTTTGGAAAATTGGGCTGTTTCCTTTCTGGTATGAAAACAAAATAAATGTCTCCTCAAAAGTATTGTTGAAAGTATTTCTTTCTTTCCCAACATAAGCACTTTTTATTAGTCAACCTGGCAAAATGTTTGCCTGTACTTGTTGTAACTTGGTTAACTAAGAATACATGTTGCCGTCCTGCTATCTGGAAAGTAATTACAGTCTCTTAATTTGTCTCTGTAGGATTATCCCTGTTGCTAGGCTACCAGGATAAATACTGTCCACATAAACAGAGCAACCAGAATGTTTATGTTGTTTTATTAAAAGGACTCTAATTTCAAGCAGAGATGGGCACGTTCGGCTTTTTTTATTTAGTTTGTTCATTCATTCATAGTGAACAACCAATTTTGTTTTCTTTTTTTCAATCGTTCAAAAAAATTAATTTCGTTCCTTCTTAAAATGATCGTTCATTTTCCATCTATATCGTTTGTTTTCTCACTGAACGATGGTCCAGTTAAATCGTTCGTTTTGTAAAATTGTTCATTCAGTAAAATCGTACTTTCAATAAAATAGTTTGTTCAGTAAGAAAACGAAAACAATTTTAAAAATTGTACGAAAAAATTGTTTATTCAGAAAAACTATCGTTTTTTTAAATGTTGATCCAAAAATCTTTCTTTCAGTAAAATAACGATCGTTTTTTCAATTTAGTTTGAACGATTTTAAATCATTCTTTTTTTCATTAGTTTTTAAGAACAATAATTTTAATTTCTCTGATCGATCCAGTTTGATTGTCCATCCTTTGTTTTTATCTCAATGAGACCTTTTTAATGTTGTTCGTTAAAAAAAACGCTGCCCATCTCTAATTTCAAGTGACCTCCATGCAAAGAGGCCATTCCCTTTTTACATTTGTATCCTTTAAACCTTTTTTTCGTTTGTTAAATATCTTAAATATCAGTTAATGTATATATTTTCTGCCAATACTAGAAAGTGAACATCAAGTCAACAGTTAAAGCAGCTTGCAAACAAAGTTTAACTATTGAAAGCTTTTTAGACGAAAACTTTTCGTAGATGGATGATGATAAGTCAGACAACCTTTATGAGTCTAAGGTTTTAAGGGTTACGTTGACATCTTTGCATGGAGGGTATGGTATACACTCAAAATTAATCTTAAACTCCCTCAATAATACTTTTATAATCTTCTTTGACACTCTCTAACAAGCGTTTATAGTTGTAAATACCGCCAATTTATTAGGGCCATTACACAATTTATTTAGAATTGTAGTGGTATCTGTACTACTGCATATTTTGTACCACTGCTTTGTCAAATGTTGTTCCATTTACACAGGTGTCAAACCAAGGACTGTACTCAAAGCACTGTTTTCTGGAAAATATAATTTTTTTTCATGATTGATTAAAGTTTACAGTTAAGATTTGTCTCAAGAATCGTTTCTTTTCTTTAATTTGTATTTACTGTGTTGAAACTTAAATTTTTCGCATGTCAAATTTGTTTATTAATGTCAAAATGTTTAAAAATGTAAAATTTGTGTAAAAATATCAAATTTGTTGAAAAATGTCAAATTTGTGTAAAAATGTCAAATTTGTGTTAAAATGTAAAATTTGTGTAAAAATGTCAAATTTGTGTAAAAATGTCAAATTTGTGTAAAAATATCAAATTTGTTGAAAAATGTCAAATTTGTGTAAAAATGTCAAATTTGTGTTAAAATGTAAAATTTGTGTAAAAATATCAAATTTGTGTAAAAATGTCAAACTTGTTCAAAAATGTCAAACTTGTTCAAAAATGTCAAACTTGTTCAAAAATGTCAATGCAAGATTCATTTTGAACAGTTGTCTGAACATGTTTGTTAACAGATGTTATCAAATGGAGTAGTCATTCCTCCTTCAGTGTTATGCAAATTGTGCCATTTTGAAAAAAGTTGTAAAAAGGATGAGACAAAAGAACTTGGGCTAGCCTAGGGTTTTTACAAACGAACTTTGCATGATGATTAAATCAGGGCCAGAAGAGTTCTAAAAAGTTTTAACAGCATCATTGTACAGGGTGTTCCAAAAAACCAATTGAATTCAGTGACGAATTCGATATCGTCTTTGTTTGAATTAGCATTGTAATACCTAATTTCAAAAGCCATAATATAATTATGTCTGCTAGAGTTTAATTTATGAAAACGGTAAATGGCTGTAAAGATGTGTCAATAATGTATCCGCAAGATGAACAGTGAAGACGGACAAGTTTACACTGTTTGTATACTGTAATTTTTTCGTTTTACTAAGTACACCTTTATGCAGTCAAAACATAAACAAACAAAATGTGAACATAGCAGACGAAACTCTTACAGATTACAGCTTTCTCAGTAGGTATCACTGTATTAATTCAAAGAATTATTTGAAAAGACGATATCCAACTTGTCACTGAATTCCCATGTTTATTGGGACACCCTGTATACAACACAATTACAATTTTAAAAATCTTATAAAATGAATATGATGACAGAAACTAATATAAATATATTTTCCTAGTTTCTAATATGTAGCATCTGGTTATTTTCTCCCAAATTCCTAGAATACGCTCGGAGTCCTGAACAGTAAAATTTAAAACAGAAATATATTTATTGATCAACCAATATATTAATGGTTTTGTTGCCCTTTCTGAGGTTGTGTTAACCAAAGTGAACAGATACTTAAGAGGGCCAATCTTATAGTTGGACGACGACATTTGATGTCCCAAGTTTTTTAGAAATATATTGTGTGTACCGTACTAATAACTGGACTTCATATGCTTACACAATATTGTAATTCCAAGAGTTGAGGACGGAGATACGGATATATGTTATGGAGAAGAGAACAAAAGTTAATGTGAAGATGACATGTCTGGGAACCGATATATTGAATGGATTACCAAACCAAATAATTTCAGGTCAAAACCACGTTTTCAAGGTCAATCAGGATGGATTCCAAATTTTAGAGTAATACTCTCTCTGAAGTTGTTCGTATTGTATTTAACAGTTCTATTTTTTTTTAATCTCAGGGTCCTGTGTTGTTTTTTTCTTGCTCGGAACTTGGAATCATAATTTTTCACGTAGAGCACCCTAGTCTCCAAACGGAGAGAGCAACTTTATTCTAGCACTTACGTGAAATTACAAAACACAAAGTTAATGAATGTTAAAACACGAATTTACACAAATTTTAATGAACAGTGCCCAATACAGAATAGTGTATATATGCATTATGCATAATTGTTAATCGAAGAATAAGGAAAGCTGTACAGAAAAAAAAACGCTTAGATGATTATATCTGTGATATAAATGTGATTTTTGTGACTGGCCATTAACAACATTTTTCTTAATAAGAGCTAAATTAGAAGAAGAAAATAACATTTTATGTAATGAATTTCTACATTACCAGACTATTGCTATTAACTTTTAGTAATTTTTCTACTTTTACAGATTTCTTTTAGTTGGAAGCTGTTGAAGAGAGTTAAAAGATGTCTAATGAGTAACATGGTTATATTCGTAGCTAAAAACAACAGTTTGCATATCATATTAATAGTTGTAAACTATTTCTAGTCCTTACATAGGAATTTGGGCACCGAAACAAAAATATGAAAACTTTACTAAACCAAATATTTCGGTATGGCCCAACGTCTGTTCCACTTTAGTATTCATTCACTTTGCATGAGTATTAACAGTGTTAACGGTTTGCCAAAATTCCAAAATTTTCATTAAAAAATTGATAACGGTTTATCAAAATGGATTTACGGCACAAGGTGTCACCAAATTGCAAAAGACGACATTAAAAAAAAGCAAAATACATAACATTTTATTTTGCAAGTTTTATGCAGAAAAAAAGAACAAAAGTTGCCCGTGTGTAAAAACCCATCCGTTTTGTTTTCATTTTCAACTGCTAATTTTTTTCTTCAAAAATGGCTAATCAGTTTCATTAAGGACTTAAAAATTAACAGTTTTTGACATTCGATAATGGTCTTTTTCGTTAATTTTCGAAAAACCTCCATTTTGTTTACGGAACTTTGCCCAGTCCTACTTCTAAGTACTGTTGTGGAAAGCGAACAATTTCTCTAAAAATATGTAAGAACTTGTTCTAGAAAGCTATCAATATAAATTTGCTAAAAATTTCTTTAGGGAAAGCTAAAACGTACTAAGTAAAGCAAACAATTTCAATAGCATAGCTAGCTAGTTAATGTAAATCAGTTTTACTTACTAGAGAGGGAGTTGATTCCAGACATTGTTTAAATTGTACTGTACACTCGCAGGAAAATATAGTAGTCAGATCTAAATATAAAGAAGACGACATTAAATAATCATAATTTTCAAATCTCTCTTATAAAATTAAATTATTTAAAAAGAGCATAATAGAAAACAAATTAAATATAGAGTATTTGCCACCGTTTGAATTATTTTAAAAGGTTAGTTCTTAAAAAGTTTTATGCTAGCAGCAAAGAAAATTTTTAACATTTATTAAGATGTTATGACGTAGATATAAGGTGTCCCAATAAATATGAGAATTTAGTGATGACTTTTACATCGTCTTCGACCCATGTGGCACTTTTTCATGAACACAATTATTGCAGTATTCCAGCTTAAACATCTAATATCAAAAACTTTCTTTGCAATGCATAAATATCAGATATTAAAATGGATGTTTATTGGGACACCCTGTATATTGAGAGAAACATTACAAATTGTTACTTAATTTGGTTTGTTCTCTCTTAGTAAACATAAGTATATTTCAATATAATTAATTACTTCAATAAACAAGAAAATGTTTAAACATCAAAAGTGCAAACTTATGCTAAAATAAATCTAGAAACTTTATCTGCGGAAATTCTCCTATATTAGCGCGCTTTAGACGCTTTCTAACCAATTTGCCAATCTGGGCGCTGGTAATGTAATACCTGCATTTAGAGTATTGTTAAGATAATCCAGTGGAGTTATTGAGTCCTCACAAGTCTGTAGGGTTAAACAACACTTAACATGTATAGGATCAAGATTTGAAAAATTAAATAAAGTGAGTACGAGGGCAAATTGAAAAAAGCAGATTTTCAGTAAACAAATTTTGCATTTTGTTCTTTTAACAAATTTTAGGGACTTTTATACAATGGATGATTGAATTTCTTACCATGAATCAAATGAAGTGGCAGCAAATAAATTTATGCTTCCTAAAAAATAATTCATTTTTTGTCTTACCTTATCCAATTCTTTTTTATCCCCTACACATTTTTTTTTATTTGTAAAAGAATTATTTTTAATTTCGATAAATAGCTAAATTAAAACTTGCTGAAGAACATGAATAATTGTAAATAATTGTAAAATACTTGTTATTATGCAAAACTTATTTATTGTTGGGAATTTGATTTACCTGATGGAAATCAATAGAAAACCGTAAGTTTTTATTTAAAAATATTTAGAGATACATTCAGGTGTTATGAACAAATGTCAGTTAGCCAAGCGTTCTAGGAACAGCTGCTAAAATGGCAGCTAGGCAAGCGGGGGAAGGCAGCCGGCCATAAGCCACAACATTTCTATCTTTAATGCCACATTAGCTTTTTTTGTGTTCCGGCAGCCATGTGCCACAACTTCCATGCCACAGAATTTGAGTCTTCCGGCAATTATTACGTTATTAAATGATAAATTTAGTGCATTGAAATTTTAATTTAAAAAATCCAGCGACAACATGCAAAAGATGTTTTAAAAATAATTACATTTAAGTTTTAAATTGAAATAATGACGATTCCTTTTAATGTAAATTGCTAAACTTATTTTTCTCAAAAACAAATTCAATCTTTCCTATAAAATATCTTATTTCTGAAAACATTATGAACAATAAAAATAATGTTCCATATAACATACTCTTAAAGTTCAAAGGACGCCTATAACCAAAAATTTGCACAATTTAACGAGAAAATTGCATAATAAATTTTTTTGTAGAAATCTGTATCGCTCAGGTAATGACAGTCATTGTTGTGCTTTTTATCAACTTTTCTTATTTTTTAGACTATCTCAAACAATTAGTCTCGGTGCCCACAATGCGTTAAATGATGTAATTTTTTCTTTAATGTATCATCTTTCGCATAATGTGGCAGTATTTTTAAAAATTGCAATTTCAATGCCCTAAATTTATCATCTAAAAACGTTTTGGCTCATGGCTGCCGGGAGATAATATGTGGCATGGAAGGGGAAAATGTTGTGGGTTATGGCCTCCTGCCTTTCCCCTGCTTGCTAGGCATGCGTTCTGAAATCATCTGCTAAAATAGCAGCTAAGATCGACTCATTTGTACTGAAATAAGTTGCTTAAATGGCAGTTAGGCATGCGTTCTGAAATTAGCGGATATAAAGGCAACCAGTCATGACTCATGCGTTCTAAAAACAGCGGATGAAAATGGCTGCGTTATGCGTTTTGAAAAAAGTTGATAAAAATTGGCTGCTGTAGGTCACATGTTAATGTTCTGAGAAATGCTGTTAAAAATGGGCTAGTCACAATTTCTATGAACTGTTTATAAAAAAGGTGACAAGTATCGCAATATTTTCTGATAACAGCTGATACAAATGGATATTAGTTACGTGTTTTGAGAACAGCTGATAAAAATGGATATTAGTTACGTGTTTTGTTAACAACTGATAAAAATGGAGATTAGTTACGTGTTCTGAGAAAAGCTGATAAAAATGAAGATTAGTTACGTGTTCTGAGAACAGCTGATACAAATCTGTGTTCCTAAATTCTCCAATGAAGTTTTAATCTTTGTAGGACTAGTTCTGCAGAAGTTTGTTCCTTCAACTCCTAGTAATTTTTGGTCTATTAAGAGTTTTTTGTTATAATTTATCCTTTTTTAATAATTCTGATATTTTTAGTTTTTTGATATATAAAAAATAGAAATTTTTTTGTAATTTTGTAAAAGTTCTATAAATTTTGATTGAAAATTGAACGCAATGATTCTGCCTAAGACATTTTTATTGTCACTCTTGTGCAAAACTTGATGAAATACTTGATTACATACTGATAAAATACTTGATAAAATACTTGATGAAATACTTGATAAAAGCCTTTCAATATAAAATTTACCTCGGTCCAGCCATTTCCTGTCTTTAAGCTCTTCATAGAGTTGTTTTGCTGGTGCAGCTATTTCACCATATTCTCCTTGACGCATCTTAGACAGAAATTAAAAATATTTAAGTGAGTGAGAAATTTGAATCAGTTGGATGTGCAAGGGATAGCAGGTAATTTAATCATGTCTTTTAATTCTTTAAAAAGAAGACGACGTTAAAAATGAAAAACAGTTTTTTAACATATTTTCTTGTATTGCTGCATAACTTAACTACATGTTACGTTCAGAAGATGTTTTTCAATGCATCCATAACTTTATATTGTCCATTTATAGTGTCCAAATCATCAAGAAATGCTCCATTACCCGGGCATTATCTCACGCACAGTCATTTCTGAACGCCTCACCGGGTGCAGATTCAATTATAAAATTAAAGAGATGGTAAACTCGAGTTTTCATTCAAGTGACCTGACATGCCCAATGTTCAAATCCTCCTAAAACGGGATTAATTACGACATTTTCCTTCCTTAATTCTGTAGCATAAATTAATCCTTTAGTCACTTTTATAGAAAAACCACAATTACAAATATTAAAATTTTGACGATCAAATTAAGATATCTTTATAATCTAAAAAAGGTTTACAGGGTGCCCTTGACAATCTGACATGCCGCTCTATAAATGCAGGGTGAATTTTACAAGATAAAAAGTTTTCTGTTTTTACCGTATTTCTGACATGACGTCTACAGTACCGTGCATACCAGCTTACATCAACAATCATCTCTAGATATTATTGATGAATTATACATTGAACCCTGCATAAACCTGTGGAATTAAAAGACGACAATTCAAGCAATGTCATGAACTGATTTTACTAACAGAGAAAGGTTAGAGTAAATGTTAAAGCAAACCCAGTAGCTTGAAAATAGACTTATTGTTTGAAATAGGTCTGAATACACCACTGTACAATGAAAGTCTAAATAATGTGGAGATCAATATTTGATCCTGCAATTTACAACACAAAAGAAATGACATCTGCTTTTTGTTTGTTTTTTATTGTTAAATCACCTAAATACTCAACGCCAGGTGGCATAGTTAACGTCTCTTCGGCGATCGATGCCTAAATAAAGATAACTTTTAAGACTCTTAATTTTATATTCTTTTTTCATATTTTTCTGGCTTATACTGCTGTTTTTTTGTGTGGGACCTGGCGCGGCGTGGCAGTAATATTTCGCAAAGCATTACTAAACATTCTTAAAGTTATATTGCTCAATTTGTAAATCTGGAGAACATCGGGATATCTTTCGAATTATTTATTTTGTTTTCGAACATTACAGTACAATATTTACCTCCTCTACTATATTTCCCATGGCAAAACTACTTCTTCTTCTGTATATTAAGCAACATGCATACATATGAAAGTATAACAAAATCTGTGAAAGAATGTGTTTAAAATGTTCAGAATTTGAAGAAAACAACTGATAACGATCAGTGTAATTAGTAAAACCCTAATAAGAAGAAAAATAGAAAATGTTTTAGGATGTAGTATGCTCAAAATTACAAAAAATGGAATTCAACAAATTTAGATTTTTGTAAAGTTTTGAAAATCCACGAAAAAAAAGTTGTAAATCCGCAATTTTGTCTATTCTTTTATCGTATAGAAAGTGCTGAAAGATTGAGCAACAATTAAAAGCTGAAATAGAAGATGGGCGCGAATAGAAGCGAAATATAATATTTCACTGTGTTTACAGTGTGTCTAAATAAACACTATCATTTCAAACCATCCTTATAATACTTATAAAATGCACTTAAGAGTTTAAAATAATTTTGCTAAAAGTCTACATCTTACTTACTTTTTTTACAAGAAAACATGTTCAATGAGATAAGAAATTTTTTTTGGGACACTGCATGTGAGTAAATGTTGTGTTGTTATTTCCTTGCAGTACAGTCCACAATACGACCATCCTGCTCCAGTAGTAGTTGTACAAGATGTGTAGGATCTCCCAACAGTACACTCTGTACATAATAAAATCATATTTAATGCACTCTTAACAACTATATTCAGTACTTTCTGTTCCTAACACAATCATATTCTTTACATTTTGTATATTTTGGTTCAATCTTTTAAAAGAAATGTAACTGAAGAATTGGAAAACGATTTTTAAACTCAAGTTATGACTTAAAAAAGTCAAAAACACAGCATTTGTCCAATGCAAACTGAGCCATTTCGCTTAATAAGTAATTTATTAGGTTACCAGTAAAACTGTTTGCTTTGTAACAACATCAAATACAGTTATTTTTTGCATTAATGTCGTCTTCCTATTCCACAGTTTTTTGGTTCTCACTGTTACATTAAATCAAATTCTTTGTGAAAAGTCCAGTTTGGATTCATTTTTAAAATTACCAAATAATTGCCGTGGTATATTTAAACTATTCTTTTAAACCTTTTTTGTAATTTATTTGCCCAAACAAGCAATGCTTATTTGAGCTTTGTATTTTAAAGTTAAAACAGAACTTTAAAAAAAATTTAATTTTACCTTTCTGTTCTCATATAACTGTTCTATTCTTATAAAAGTATCTTTCTGATGAGCAGTGTCTTTGGGCCCTGGTTCCTAAATAACATAAAGTTGCTTATTTTTGGCCCTGGACACCCTCAAAACCCTGAAATTGATACTTTTCCGCCCTGGCTCCTGTTCAAACATTAAAATTAATATTAATACTCTATGATTTAACAGAATTCTGTTAATTTTGGAACCAGTCACCTTGATTATTGCATATGTTAATTCTAGTATATTAAATAAACAGAATGTTTGAACGGTAAATGACAGGGTCTCCAAATATTGTCGCTTTTTAAAACTATAAACAAAAACTATAAATATAAAGGTAATATAAATTTTCAATTTCTTTTCGATGATATATTTCCAATGTTATGACAGATTAAGACTGAAAATCTAACATTTAAAAAAAAGAAATATCAAACAATATTTTTAAGTAAAAAAAGTTTTTTTTAAAATTCTTACTTGTGATAGAACTGGAACAGCAAAAAATAATAGAATATAATATTTCATTTTCACTGAAAAAAATGATGCCCCCTAGAAATATTTTAATTTTTAATTTAATTTTTAAATTGCTAAAAATTTAGCTGAACTAGAAAAAAGAGAAATTCTCCACGTTTTTCCTTTTAACTAGGAAATTTATCTGACAACTTTGTTATTTGCAGCTGGACTAATTTTGATTAAATTCACAGAACATACTTAAATCAGTGGCAACATTTACAAAATACAATTTAGAAAATTATTAGAGAAAAGTAAAAGAAAGAACAAAGCCAGCATTCATTCCATATATTTCTGGTTCTCACTGAATCAAAATAAAAATACATTAAAAAAAACTTAAAATGGGAAACCCTTAAAGAACACATTTTGAGCCAAATATGAGCTTTTTATACTTTTAACTTTGTTTCGATTGGGCGATTTTTTTCTTATGCAGATGAGAGAGGGATGATTCTATTTTTGGCTAAAATTGTTCAAGCAATTTTAGCTTTCTAGCGTAAATTTTATATCGTTTTTTAAAGTTATGGAGAAAAACTACAGGGGAGGGGGTAGAACCCTCCTCCCTCCCCCAACCGTTATTAGTGTTTAATGTAAGCAAATGTTAAGAATCAATTTTGAAATTTTTAACTCTTCTCAAATTTTGTAAAACATTTTTGAAATCAAATTTTTCCAATTTAACCCAATCAGAAAGAAGAAGTAATATATCCGGTCAATGAGGAGATATCAATGTTAGCCAATATCATAGCTTGAATTGTCATCGGTCAATCTTGATACAGTGAGAACCAGAAAACAATGGAATATGAAGACGATATTTTAACAATGCTCAATTGTATTTGATGATGTTGTAGTATTTAAGGTATGGTTACTCCTACTAAACTCTTCAACCCTTTCTCTAAGTTATGGCAGCATATAGAACCTGGAGATTGATCAGTGCAACCGGGAACCTTGAATAGGATAGACGTTAGATCTAAGCTCTGCACTTTTAGACAGCTATCAAACTGATGTTTCTTTATCATGTTTACCAGAGAACTAAGGAGGACACCAGCCTCCTTCCACATCATTATTCAGGAATATACATCCTAAGAATCCTGATCAGCACCAAGGATATCAGAAGCTGAACCTTATATTGGAGACGCTGCTCTTTACAGACAGCTCTTCATATATCTGGAGCAGCTAGAAGATCCAGTCAGGCCTATGACTCCAGGAGCAAAAGCTGAACCTTATATTGGAAACGCTGCTTTTACAGACAACTCTTCATATATCTGGAGCAGCTAGAAGATCCCGTCAGACATAGGACTCCAGGAGCAGAAGCTAAACCTGATATTGAAGACGCTGCTCTCTACAGACAGCTCTTCACATATCTGTTGTAAAAGCAGTTGAAGAACAAGAGATATTGATTACAGACTGGTTGCAAGTCCAACAAAGGAAGCAGCTGGAATGCGGTAAAAGCGTCTCAGATTTTGGGAGCAGTCAGAATAGCAGAGACTCCGGGAGCAGCTCTGGTAGTAAAGGAAGCAGCTGGAAATGTAGCGGAAGCATCTCATGAACCAGAGCAATTGAATGAGATAGTGAAGTTTGAGGAAGCTGCACAGATTGATTGTGATCCGGAGCAGCTGAACGAGATATTTGAGGTTGAGGAAGCTGCTCAGACAGATCCTGAACTGGAGCAACTGAACCACGGTTTTCCGGATACTAGAGAGAGCTGATTAAAACAAGTAACCTTATACAGATGTACTTAACAAATAAAACTATGAAGCTGATAAATCCTATTCATTTACTCCCGAGAGAAAGAGCTAGTAAAGGGATTAAAAAGAACAAAAGTACGGGGATTCAGAGTGAAATATATATGCACACCTTAACAGTAAGAGCAAACGATTGATCTAGAAATCCATAGAATTTACATCTGGATTGTGATCGATTGAACACATTAATCAGTACAATGTTACAAAGCAAATAATCTTACTATAAACATGAAATCATTAATATAGTGAAATGGGTCTGTTTACAATGCATATAATTGTTATTGTTGTGTGCCATGCTTAAAATTATAACTTGGTTCTAAATGTCGTCTTCCTATATTATATTTTCTGGTTATCACTGTATGCCAAACACAACGTGTGGATTTCTTCTACAAGAATTATTATTTACTATTATATGTTGTGTATGTTACTAGGTTACACTAGGATTTAGAAACGTGGAGTATACAAGATAAGAACTGTATCATTAAGATACAGGGTGTTTAGTGGGACTACAGGCGCAATTTCAACCTCAATTACAGGTGGTCTGAATCACAACGGTACCCTTTAAACCTTTGTCTAATAATCGATTTTTTGCGACTGTTAATGTAGCTTCAAGTGACCCTCCGGCTCCATTCAAAGGGTATCCTTCAAAGGTTTCTCTGCAATATAAAGATAGGTGTTTTCTTTCTCGCACAGAAATCGATATTGTCAATTTTCTACCTTGTCTATGCTGCATAAATTCACAAATTACTTTTATAGAGAAACTGCAATTCAAATCAATTTCTAGAAACAAAAACAAAAATATCTCCATAAAGTGTTAAAGTTCTGAATAGAAAATATTCTTTTAATATCACATGTAAACATATTTTCATTATATTAAGAATGATATTTAAGTTTTTTAAAGTATCGTCTAGCGGCTAAAAGTGACAACTTATAGTTTCAACAATTTCATTAATATTAATGAAAAGTAAAAATATCTTTAAATAATTTGTTTATTTGGACTTGATCCTGATATTTGTAGTAAAATTAAACCTCTAGACCATAATTAGAAAGCATTAAACAAAAACCAAAAAATGATATTTTCTGATTGATTAATTTTATTGAAAATTTAACAGCAAAATATGAATTACATTTTTGATGATCAAATGTTAAAGAACCAATTAGAATTAGTGATTGCTGTAAATTTAGCATGTATTGTAGAAGTAGTAGTAGAAGTAGTCGCAGATATAGTTGTAGAAGAAGTTGCAGAAGTAGTTGTAGAAGTAGTCGTAGATGTAGTCATAGATCATAGATGTAGTTGTATAAGTAGTCAGAGAAGTAGTTGTAGAAGTAGTTGTAGAAGTAGTTGTTGAAGTAGTTGTTGAAGTAGTTGTTGAATTAGTTGTATAAGTAGTTGTTGAAGTAGTTGTAGAAGTAGTTGTAGAAGTAGTTGCATAGAAGTAATTGCAGAAGTAAATGTAGGTGTATAGATGTAGTAGTATTTGAAATAGTAGTTATACAAGTCTCGTCGTTTGTCGTCAACAATACCAGAAGAAGTAGTTGTTTTGTCGTCTTTTAGTCGTCATTATTGTCTTTGTTGTCTTTGTTTTCTATGTTCTAGCGAGTGTAGAAGTTGTAGTTGTGTGTTGTATATTGTAGCAGTTTGAAAACTATCCTTCTAGAATAGTGTTCTACTTCTAAGATTTGAATAAGGGGAAATCCTTAATTTGAGGAAATCTCCTGCTCCTGATCCTGATGCTTTTAGTTGTAGTTACACCAGGAGCAGTGGGTGTTGTTGGGCGAGGACAAACGAAGCATTTATCCACAGCTGACAGAGTGTTTCTTTCAGCCGTTCTGCAGTTAGCAAAAGCTGAAACAAATTGCGTAGAATAAGAATATGTAATTTAAAAACAAAATTTCCTATATTTTGAAAACTACCTTTATTGCAGGCATTTCTCTGCCCCGGCTGTGCTTGTGCAGCTCCTCCATTGGTGGTCAAAAATGCGCAATTTCTTACTTGATCTTTCAAACTTTGAAGTTTACTGTCAGTTGCTGCAGTGCAAAGCTAAAATTAAAATAAGTTGTCTAAACTATCATTTACAAATGTGTCTTTATACTAATTTGCAAGATATGCAGTAAATATTTCATATGGCGTTAAAAAGGAATGGGAACATTTCTTAGAAATGATATCTATAGATTTAAGTCATTTTAGAAAAAAATAGAACATTTTTTTGACATTTATCTGTTTATGAAATTATTTTAATCCATGAATTTCCGTAATATGACATATTTGGTATAAGAAATGTCCTGCTAAGAAATGTTCTGTCATATTTGACATATGGAATTTTCTGCTACGAAATGTCCTGCCTAAGAAATGTCCTATCTATGAAATATGTCCCAACATCAAAATATTTTTTTAAAAGAAAAGACAACATTTATGAAATTTTACAAAAAATATTTAGATATCTATTTACCTCCGTAGCAGTCTTCGCATTGTTCAAGACCATGAGGGATGAATAAAGTTTCCTAAATTTGAACACTAAATAAAAAGGAACTTTGATCGTAATTTCAAGTGGCTCCCCATGCAAATATAGGATTTCAGTTTTCAAAATCTGAAATATTGATAAATAATTCAGACTTGATCAGACAACGCTTTTAATAAAAGGATTGCATTGCCATCTTTGCATGAAGGGATACTTTATATAATTATCAAGCTAACTTTTCAAACTTTTCTGAGCACATGAGCAAATGCATGTTACAGCGCTTGGCCCCCCAAACCTGGAATATTAAGAGTTCCACGCAATTTTTTGTTTGATGTTAACTATTCAAAACTTCAATTTTATTTTTTGTGGAAGTGGGGAGGGGACTCAGGCACATTAATTTTACAATAGCAGGAGATAATTCTATAGTTATATATCCCATTTTGCCAGATGCAACTTGGTTAATACTTAAGTTGGTCGTCTGGTGTTTAAAATACAGTGGAGGGGGGGGGGGGTATGGGGGGATGCAATCTTGAGCTAGGATTGAGCCCTTAGATAGCTAGCTGATTGAGTCTAAAAAGTGGAACCTGAAATCATCTGCTGCTGTTCTGCAGTCTGTTATCAGTTTCAAGTCTTCTGCAGATAAAGTTGTACCACAGGCTTCTGCAATCTTTGTCTCGCATGCTTCCAAAATGGTTGCAGTTTCTAGAATACAATGGTTGCAGTATCTAGAATACAATGGTCGCCGTATCTAGAATATAATATTCCCCCAATCTTCCCTCTTGAAATGTTTGGTATGTTTGCGTGGAGTGCAATTTTTATTTGTGTTTTATTAGCTGAAAAGGAGAAAAAAATAAATAGGGTACAAAGTATCAGAAAGAGTCAAAAAAACTTTCCATTTTTTTCTTTTCCCCAGATCATTGAACATTTCTGAAAACAAATATATTCCCCTACAGAAGTGATTACCTGAAACTGAATCATTTTTGACCGTAGTTCCGGCACAAGTCACATTTTTGGGATTTCCTCCCACACTGCTCAGCAGAATAGCGTAGGAATCCTTAAAGTTGGTTTTCTTCCCATTTTTGCTTTCAATTATACTGTTGGCACTCAGGGCTCTGCCTGCAATCTGATAGAAGTTTCGAGCTTGATTACCAAAGATTCCAGAAAGCTCTGCAAGGTCCTAAATGTTAAAAAATTCTAATCTATGTAATAAAACAAGACATTCATATATATGTTCCCTATAGCCGACCTACGCGCTGGAACGAATGGGCTAAACATTTTTGTGGACATTTTTTATTTTATTTTTTTATTTTTTTTTCCACGGGCAACGCCGGGCCCTTCAGCTAGTTATTTATAAATCTGTAAAGGATTACAAATGGTATGTCCGAACCACTATCTGGATAAAATATGGGGAAAAATGCTTCTTTTCGAAAACTGAGCGTGTAATTTCAAGTGACCCTCCATGCCCGATTTACAACGCTACCTTTGAACAACAATGTAGTTGATACCGTCGTGTTTATGATTAGAAATGTGTTTGATTTCTTCACTGCGCGGCGTTTTCATTAACAAAAATACGCAAGTCTTTTTTGCAGAGAAACCACGAATGAAAATAAATAGTTTGAACGTACAAAAACATGGATATCTATCTTATATGTAACCCTGTAAATCGGGTGTTACCTTTTTTGTTTGAAGGGTCACTATAGATATTAATCTTACAGTCTCTTTACAACATAATTTGCAGCATAATTCCGCAAGTCTCTTTAAGAGAGAACCAACTATTAAGCAAAGTATGGTTTTAGCTGGGGAAAAAATGTAAATTTTATCTATTCTTCATCAGGCAAAGGTTTAAAGGGTATCGGAAACCGAACTTTAAAATTAAAGGTACGTTCAGTTAAAGTTACGTCTAATTAGTACCTTTAAATTGGTGTAATGTATTTTTGTTTATTAATATTTAATTTACCGTAACACATTTTTCCGTCACTGCTCGACTTTCTATTTTCCTATCTTTTTCATTAATCTTTTTCTCCTTAAGCGTTCTATTCATTGATTTTACCCTTTTCTCCTTTTTACTCTTTTTGCCCTTTTTGTTCTTTTTGTCCTTTTCCTCCTTTTTGCTCTTTTCCCCGTTTTTTTTCTTGTTGTTGTTTAGGGTTTTCTTATCTCTTCCAGATTTCTTCTCCGCTCTCTTGACTTCTTCATCTTGGTTTGAATTTCGAACATTTCTTGTCAGTGATTCTAATCCTTTTTCCAAAAAGATATATCCCAATTCAGATCCATTGTCTTCTACATAAAAGTAATTTTTAAAAAGAAGCTGGATTTTTAAGGTAGTGTTCAGTGCACCGGGAGGGGGGGGGGATAGCTAAGTTTTAAGAGAGGAAGATGAAATTTGAACCTTTGGTGGGGCATCGCTCCCTAACCCCCCCCCCCCTTTATTTACTCTCTAATTTTTCATATTTATCAGCAGCCTAATAGTGTCAACCTTTATTATTGACACTTTGGTTAGTAGATAAAGTAGAATCTAAAGTTAAAAATATTAAAGTTATCCCAAATCAGGTTGCAAAGATATAAAGATTAGAAAATAAGAGTTTTTTGATTATGATGATTATCTTAATAGAAACTATCAGGAATTCTAGAACTAGAAATTTTGTGTTTTTAATTTTTTTCAAAAGGTAAAAAATCCCATTTAATAAATAATTTCTTTCTATTTTAAAAACCTACCATTGAGAGCACTTTCAACTGCAGCTCCTGAAACATTAGATAATAATGCTAATGTTAATAATAATAATAACGAAAATATTAATGATAATATTAATATGTAAAATAGTTGAATAAAAATAATAAAAGTTATAATTATGAAATCATTATATTGATCGAAAAAGTGAAGAAAAAAGTATTAACAATATTTGAAATAGAAATCAAAATTAAATTTTGAAAAAATGAGTTTGAATGATGAAAATATAGCTATTGAAAATTTATAGTTAAAAATGTTTAAACTGAAAGTATATTTGCACTACAAATCAACATTCAAGGGACTGTTAGCGAAATTTCAAGTTCCCCTCTATACAGAGGACAATGCTCAATTCACATGACGTATTGTATTTGATATCAATATTTAAATTTTTTAAACTGATTATTATCTGGTGTGGGTTCTCTAAAGAAGTGACTAGCAATGTTCTACTGCAGGAAAACATATAAGAATGATCAGAAATAAATAAAGAAATAATTTCACATTATTGGTGAGATAAGTTTTTCAAGGGTACCATTGTGAATCGGGTGTTGCCATGGATGTAAGGAGTTGGATAACCGATTCCCATTTTTAAGTAAAAAATATTATTCTTTCTTTTCTATTTTAAAATGAATCATCTATAATTATGGTTCTCATTAAAATTGGCTTGCGGATTTGTGCAACAGACAAAGTGAAGGAAAATCAGAAAATTTATTTTAACAAAAAAACGAAAATTTCTTCCTCAATCCCCTTGTACTCATTCGATAAAGGTTTAAAGGATATCTTTATGGATCGGGCTTGTAAAGCTTTAAATTGAAGACTTGTTGACGTAGGTCAAAACTCTCTTTAAATAAAAAATAAAAGATATATTTTTTGATTAAATGTTTTCTTTGAAAAAAATTGTTAATGGGAATCAAAATTAAAGTTTAAAAAATACTATGATAATCTTAAAACAAAACTCTAAAATATCAAAATGTTTGTAACAAATGCAAAAATGAAAAATGAGAAAAATATTTCCTACCGTCAAGAACTGTAGTTTGGATGACAAAGACGACAAAAACTAATACAAAGCTAATGAACTTCATGGGAAAGATCTAAAAATTAAAAACTTTTAAAAAATATTTTACACTGTATACGTTCACATTATTACAGATACAAAATGTAAGTAATAAAAAATAGTCTAATTCTATATTTTTGGAAATTTGAGTTTTCATTACAAACCCAAACTGCAATCTGGTGGTGTAAACCTTTAATATTTTAAACTCAGATTGTTTGATCTGACAGAATTTACATTTGGATATATTAATATCAAGAAACGACATTAGGTTGCAAAGATATATGAATATGAAAATCAGAGTTTGTGACAATAACTCAGTTCTTCTGCTTAAAAAGGTTAACTCCCAAAAAATTTGTTATTAAAAAAATAACAGTTTTCAAAAGCCCTTGACCATGCCATTTCAAATATGCAAAAAAATTTGCAAAATTTAAATAACCTGACTTTTAATCAAGAAAAACTAAAAATGTGCAAATTTCCTTTGACAGATTGTTCGCAAAAAATTTGCAATTTTTTTTCGCAAAACTTGTGCAATTCGTTTCCTCATGTCAAAGGCATTCCAAAAAGCTAAATTTTATCAAAATCTGACAAGTGGAAGTGGGTCAAAACAAAGATTTAGTTTGTTACAGGAAAAAGCAGTTATTCAGGCAGTGTGCCTGAGGACTCAGGCAGTTAGTATTAAAGCCCGGTTTTAGGCCTAAAAGGAGGGCTTTGGGTACGTAGGAAAAGTCGGAAAATTTCTACAGCCTCAGGCCAATACTTTTTGAGTTATGTAAAAAAAACTACAGGGGGGGGGTCAAATTGACCCCCCCCCCCCCAGCAGGAATAGGGTTAAAACAGATTTCATGCAGGCACATTTTAAAATTTTAATTCTTCTAAAAATGTAGTATCTAATGATGTGACATATGTACCACTTTGAACTAGATAGAAAGATATGAGAAGGTCAAAGGAACTGAGTTTTTGTCACAAACTCAACTTTTCTAATCTCTATATCTTTGCTACCCAATGTCGTAGACCTTTTATATTTCAAACTCTGAATTCTGTTAGACCAAATAATCTAAGTTTGAAATATCAAAGGTTACATAATCAGATTGTAAAGATATAGGGATTAGACAATTTGAGTTTGTGACAAAAACTCAGTTCCTTTATGTTACATTACATATACGACTTTTGTGACATAGTTGCTCCTCAAGTTTCGAATTTAAGAAAATCAAATTTATTTATTTATATAATAATATTTTAAAACAATTTTTGTCCTGTCAAAATTACACCAATAAGAGAATTTAAAATGAAAAACATATAAGATTTCAATTCTATATATATAAAGAGTTTAATTAAGTTGTGTGTGGGGAAAACAGTAGTTCCTACCTAGGTCTATCTATATCTGACAAGAAAGGCAATCCATGAATCTTATATGTTAAATCAACACTTGAATAGTTTCTGAAGCCTTGATCTAAATTTATATCATTATAGAAGTTTCATGATTATTATTATCATGAAATTCAACCTTTGCTCGTCAGAAATTATATTACGTCGGTAAGAAATCAAACGTAATTTTGTACGGTTTAGGAGTGGCCGGGGGATGTTAGGCTAGAAAAAATTAGATTTTTTTCCTCAAATTTTTTAAGAAAAGTTTTTTTGTTGCTTCAAGCAACGCCGACCCCTTCAACTAGTCGATAAGAAAATCGCATGTCCTCAAGTTCAATTCACAATAGAACCATTTAAATTTTTTACATTTGTAGCATTTGTTACAAAGTTCTTAAAAAATGTGTTTTTATGATATATTTCTTGATTGTCTCTTTGTAGCATAAATACGCAATTCATTTTGTTAGAGAACACAGAATGGAAACTATCAATAAAACAAGAAAAAAAATTGGTTCTGTGATTTAGATGTTTTTATTCAGTAAAAATATTTTCCCTTTGTATTAAGAAAACGTATTCCTACAAAATTGTATATATAATTATATATATAAACATGTCTTGATATCATTTTTATGCTCCTTTAGCACAAAAGAAATATTTTAAAATAAGAATGTGTACTTAACCGTGTTAGTTGGAACATTTTAAAAGTATATTTAATACTTAATATGAAGTCAATAAAGTAAAAAAACAAATTAATGTGTTTGTCGAAAGAAGAAGGCCATTATTCATCGTTAATACTTAAAACCAAACTAAAGTTTTGATCTTTAAATTTTTATTCAAATATTCAGACAAACACGGTAAAGTAAATTCTATTTTAGAATATTTTGTTTGTGCTATAATGGAACAAAAAAATGAGACATCTTTGTATAGCCAATTATATGTACAATTTTCTAGGAATGTTTTATAACACAAAGGGTAAAAATTTGATTTAACTGCCATTCCTGAATTTAAAAATCTGAATCATTATGTCCATTTTATGAGAAAAATGTCGCTAACACAATTTTTCAGAAACATAAATACGTTATTATTTAAAAAGGCAGTAAGAAACAAGGAAAACTCATGCATCCTTGATCAGACGAGCTTTTCAGGATACCGTTGTGAATCAGGATACCGTTGTGAATCAGGATACCGTTGTAAATCAGGATTCTGTTGTGAATCAGAATACCGTTGTGAATCAGGATTCTGTTGTGAATCAGGATACCGTTGTGAATCAGGATTCTGTTGTGAATCAGGATACCGTTGTGAATCAGGATTCTGTTGTGAATCAGGATACCCTTGTGAATCAGGATACCATTGTGAATCAGGATTCTGTTGTGAATCAGGATACCGTTGTGAATCAGGATACCGTTGTGAATTAGGTCGATACCGTTGTGAATCAGGATACCGTTGTGAATCAGGATACCGTTGTGAATCAGGATACCGTTGTGAATCAGGATACCGTTGTGAATCAGGATACTGAATCAGGATTCTGTTGTGAATCAGGATACCGTTGTGAATCAGGATTCTGTTGTGAATCAGGATACCCTTGTGAATCAGGATATCGTTGTGAATCAGGATACTGTTGTGAATCAGGATACCGTTGTGAATCAGGATACCGTTGTGAATCAGGATATCGTTGTGAATCAGGATACCGTTGTGAATCAGGATAACGTTGTGAACTGAGTTTTTGCCACAAACTCTGATTTTCTAATCAATATATCTTTTAAACGTAATGTCGTAGACTTAAAATACTTCAAACTATAAATTCTGCTAGATCAAACAATCTAAGTTTGAGATAACAAAGGTTTAAACCATTTGGTTGCAGAGATATAGGGATCAGAAAGTTTGAGTTTGTGGCAAAAACTCAATTCCTTTGTTTAATTATTGGTTTGTAAATAGAACAACAAAGTTGGCTTTTATCAAATAAAAACCTAAGAAAAAGGTTTAAAATCAACTAAAATCATTTGTAAAATGAAAAGATTGGGGGGGTTAGAAATTAGGATTTCTTTCAAATACTTTTTTTGGATTATGACTTAAAAAGAGGTTTTAAAAATGAAACATGTAAACAAATGTACTTCTTTTGGATAATTTCTGGTAAAATGTTAACATATGTCAATATTTTAGATTTTGGAAATAATTAATGGCATTTATATTTGAAAACCTACTTTGCTAAATTTTTTACATGCAACAATTTTAGTCATGCAAATACCACAGTTACATCTTTATTAAACATTGAGCAAATTGAAAATCATTTTTAAAACAGGAATAGTAAAATAAAAAAATACTTTTACCGAATTTTTGTTATCAAAAATCAATGGAAACTCATTTTTGAATTAGTTTTACAAAGAATTTTTTAGTTCTTACATGTTTCGTTGTAACAATTTTTTCGTTGTAAATGTTCAAATCAAATTTTGTTCTCTTAGCATAAATGCATGGCTATGCAGAAAAAGCTTGTTACATAAAAAAGGTGTGTGTGGGACATTTTTCCTCTCCCCTTAACCCCCCCCCCCCCACACAATTTGTGTTGCCTTACGCAATTGTGTCAAACTAATTTCTTTAATTAAATCATTTACCCATTGCCTTCGATAAATAATCGAAAATAAGCTGATCTTTTTATATTGGTAATATAAATCACAAATTCAAACATTTTAAACTCGAATGAAAATAAGCAATAATTGTTTAATTAGGATTGTTAAAAAATTGAATTACTTTGAGGTACACATACAGTTCAATTTACCTTCACATTAAAACATATATTAGAAAAGAAATGTATTTGACATTTTCCTTATGATTAATGTTTAAAGCTCAATCAAATGAACGAATTATTAAGTTAATTTCTTTGTTTAAATGATAAAAGAACGGCAGAAGAGATTAGGACAAGCTCCAGAACGGTAAGGTTGGATGAAAACCTATCTCTAAAACTATTATAGAATAAAAGAATATATCTCTTATAAATATCAAACAACTCTCATTTATTTCACACTCTACAAAACAGAAGAGGAAGGTCTAATCTATATATTATACTGAGACGACTGAGTGACCTCGTAGCTCATATAGTTTTGACTTTTTACATTCGTGATACAATCCATCCTTCTCTTACCACCCATTGAACATGAAAACATACAAGCTTGGAAACCCAGCTAAGTTTGGAAAACAAGAGTTCACTGTTTATAGTCAACCCACTAATTTGAGAATTGGTAACCAAGCAAATAACATTTTCGTGGTTCTACAATATTCTCGAATCAAATATTGGCGGCAAATCGGTTCAGGGGTTTATGAGTTATGATCGGAAATCCAAACAAACAGACAAACAGACATTACTATCTTATATATATACATAAATAATAAACAAAATAAATAATAACAACACAGATATAACACTGGATGTCGTTTTTTTCATGATGTAGGGGTTTTTCGTTCACAATGACCCTGAGGAAGATGCCCAAAGGAGTTACGCGCATTCTGCAAAGAATTATAAGACAGAGAGAGAGCTTGCTCTACGCCGCATGGGCGTAACTCCTTTAGGCTTCTACCTTAGGTTTATTGTGAATGAAAAACCCCTAATTTTTGAAAAGACGACATTTAGTGTTCTAGCTGGGTTGTTATTAATCTATGACAAAAAACTTCTTGTCCTAATTTGAAAGTTTACAAAAATAAATAAACTGACTATTTCTGCTAATAAGTTTTCTACTTAACTTGATATTAATTTGATCAATCGTTTTGCGATAACAAAGTAGAGATATAATTACAAAAAATACAATTACAAAATGCACTTTTTAATTAAATTGTTTTTAATGTTTTATCATCGTTCAACATTGCTTCAATTTCCTTCAATTTCCTCAATAATAAACAACAATATTTCAGAAAACATAAATAAAATATTCTGAAAACTGAATTCTGAAGATTAATTTTCTCTTATTACTAATTTTGAAGAATTTTTGAAATTATGATAAAATAAAGATCTTACCTGATAAAATTTTNGGTGACTTTTTCATTAACACCTCTTTTTTTTAGATTAGAAATAATTTTACATTGTTTTTTTTTCTGATTTAAAAAACAATTTCATAAAAAAATTATCGTTTTAAAGGAGGAGTGTTTTATTTCCAGTTTTTTTGTATGTAAAGAAAGAATCCGTTCATTTGCAAGAAATATTTTTTTGTGTTTTAAAAATTTGAAATACCCTTGTAAACTGAATGTCATATTTTAATATTTGTCAAAAATTAAATAATTTATTTTCTACAATTCTTTCCAAGAAATTTTTTGAATGTTTTTTTTTAAAACCTCCTCATCACCTCTTCAAATCTAAAATATTCCTATGTAACAACCAAAACCAGAGTATAGTATGTCCAAAAAAATCAATCTTCCAGAATATCTTTAACATAATAGTTTAATCCAACAGATGTTTTTGTCCGCTGCTCGGTTAAAGTACTGCAAAATACTGCAGTACACTCCAAATGCTTTGTTGAGGGGGCTGTCTTCATAATCCACAGTTTTATGGTACCGGAGGCGTACTCAGGGGGGGGGGTGCAATGGGGGCTCAGTCCCCTCTAGATCAGTGAAATCTATGGTTTTAAGGGGGTTTTCAGGTCTCTGGGGCCGGGGGTTCAGAAAGAAAATGTAAGCCCCCCCAGTACGCCCCCCTGACAAATCCACGAATACGCTTCTGTCCGGGTCCCACTGTGTAGTCTGTATAGGCGCTGGGATGAGATTAGAAACTATTTTACATCTTGGAGTTCTGTTATTGAACCTCAGCAATATATTGGCAGAGTGTCCCAAGAAAAATGAGGAAAACCGTTGGAAAATCATAAATTGGATCACAAGGAATATCAAAATATGTCAAACCATCAATATTTGTTGAGCAAGGACTAAGAAAAGATATCTATTTAAGGAACTGTAGACATAATTTCATGACAACAGATTCCTTTAAAAACTTTGTATGTTCAAGAAAGAATGAAATATTATTTAGTTTCAATTGTGGTTATTTGAAATTAAGTCTTCAGTTTCTTTCAGAAATTTTGATGATATTATTAGAAAAGTTAAAGGGACAGCCTCTTGTGTTAGACTATATATTGGGTAAGCCTGTATTTGCTCATCACCTTAAACAATTCCATTTATTCCACTGATTTGATCAGATGTCTAATTAGATGATGAGATAGAAATATACACCTTATATTTTGTGTTTATCTAAAATGGCATTTTCAAGTCTTTTAAACATCTAAAATATTTGTTTGAAAAAGCTTTTGTGGCAAAAACTGATTTTACAAAAAACTTTGAAAAGGCATTTTTCCAAGTGACAACTTCCCATTGATATTTCTCTAGAGGCAAATCTTCCCAACGATATTTCCCAAGTGGCAATTCTTCCCAAATGTGCAATTATCCAAGCAGCACTCAGCCTCCTAACTCAACCTAGCCGCAGCGCTTGGCCTCTTTCGCTTAAAAACAATAATTTTTCGTTTCGTTTTTTGATGCTTCTAAAGAACATAGTATCGTTTATAAAAAAGTGAATGGTCACAACAAACAAACCACTGAATTCGAACTTTTAAAAAACGAAAATCAAAACAACGAATTTTTTAGTTTTTTTTTTTTTTTTTTTAAAACAAGACGATTTTTTTCAAAAGAGTGAAAACGATCTATCCACATGTGTAACTGAGTCCAGGAAACAGTCATTTGTAGAAATTGTATGTATTTGTCATGTGATTTAAACTTTTTAGGATTGACAAATTCATAAACGAAGAAGATCAATATTTAATTCTGAAAAACGTTAAAAACCTTGAAACCTATAAACCAGGATTAAAATTCACCAAATGTATTATAATAATATCTAGTGAGGTAATACATAGAAAATTGCAAACAGAAAACATTTAACCAAATCAATCCTGAAAGATACTAATTTAGACATAAATTCAAGTGTGACCTTTCTTTATTGAATTGATGTGTTTGACTTAAAATGGCACATATTAAATCTTAGTCTGATATTCAGAGACAAATAAATTGTTATTTTCTTAACTACAATATAAATATACCAGAAATTTTACTTTTTTTAACATTATGCAAAATTTCAACATTAACTAAAGATATAATATTTGGTATTATAGATGATAAAAAATCAAACCTATAAATTTTCCATTAATTTGTGTTCCAGTCAGAGACTGAGAGTTATAAATTTTGAATGCCCTTGCATACAGAATAGAATTTAGCAAAATTTTTAACTTAATAAATTTGTTGTGAAGTCCCCAGACAGTCAAAAAAACATTATGTTTAACAAATGGTCAAACCTGCAGGATTTGAGATTTATCATAGAAATCTGCCACCGCCCACCAGAGGTTGCTGCATTTTTACTTAATACAAATATTGCAATAAAAAAAATCAAATCGCCCATCACGGTTGCAAATTGACGATTTAATATTTAAGAAGACCCCCCAAAAATAATATTTTGAAAAATTTCATATCATACATTATTTTCTTGGAAATTTTATGCTGAATAAGAATCTGAAAAGTGGGTTTAAAAAAAATTAAAATTGAATAAGTTAAATCTAGAAAAAAATCACCAAAAACATTAAAAAGTTAAAAACAGATTTTTTTGGCTATAACTTCTTTAATTTTTGATATTTTTAGAAGCGCTTTTAAGATTTTAATTCAAAATAAAATTTACTAGAAAATGATGTGTAACACATACTTTTTTAAAAATATTTTTTTTTGGGCCTTACTGTGATTTCTCTGACATTAAATCTTCAACTCACAACCATATGGATGGTTTTAAATTTTTTTAAAAGTGAAATCGCAGCATCCCCCAGTGGCTTAATTCCGATGTTGATGCAGATGTCAAGCCCTCAGCCTATATAGTATTAACCACAAATATTCTTACATTAGGTTGCTGTGATTGATGAAGTAGAGAAACTCAAATATCCACTCACATTATTTATTCACTTGCAAGAAAATGCTTCTCATCATCAAAACCATTTAGGAAAAAAATAAAAGATTTTAAATATTTTCATTCATGCATTTTGGGTTTGCCTACTTATTGGAAACTATGTACCATACTCCAATATTTGTATAAAAAAAGACAGCTAAGAGTGTGCTAAGATTTCAATTAAAATTCAAACCTAAAATCAATAAATAAAAGGAATTGAGTCTTTGGAACAAAATCAAATATTTAAACCTCAATATCTTTAGAACCCGATGTTGTAAACCTTTGATATTTCAAACTCAGATTATTTGATCTAACAGAATTTATACTTTGAAATATCTAAGTTTTGCAACATTTGGTTCCAAAGATATAGTGTTTAGAAAATCAGAGTATGTGGCAAAGACTCAATTCTTATGTTAATGTTTTTAAGAAGATAATTCACGCTTCATGATGCTCACAAAATGTTCGTTAGAGTTTACTTATTGGTAAGCAAACCAAAAAGCGATAAATATTTGAGTCTTAATGTAAAATTTAATACAGGGATATTCATAAGCAGAAGTTCACTGGTCTTTGGTCAACCTTCTCCTCTTCAGTAATTTTCAGGAAAGACTCTTCAAATAGAGAACCAGACTCTTTCTTAAAACAAACATTCAGGTGATTCTCTTTATATAATGAATGATTGAAATTTCCAAAGAAGCACATTAAGCCTGGATGTTCATTTATCACCAACTAATTTCTTATTTTCAAACTGTGAGACGTTAAAGAAAATTTCAATTGGCTAGCTAAATGTTACATTAATTCAGTTTTGTTTTAAAAATCTCTCTCATTTTGTTTTGAATATTGAAGTACTAAAAGAATTTAGAAATTTTGAACATTTTTGTTTGTAATTCTGAACAGAAAGCTAGAGGTTTAAAAGATTTGTAAGACCTATGCCTTATATTATTCTTTTTGTTTACATAAAAATTTTAAAAAATATGCAAAATTTGTACTTCAGAGTTGGTTACAATGATTATGGTTCATGGTTCACATACAATAATTCAGCATCAGGTCATAATGGTATCAACAAGTGGACTTGGGAGGGTTATTATCTGGAACCGTTCATTGGTAACATAAACTATTAATAAAAAGGGTCAGAAATGAACCAAATAATTCAATAGTATTAACCAATCAAATATTCATAGCCAAGTACCAGTTGAAATTACGGACTGGTCGTCTTTAAACATTGCAGGGGTTTTGTCTCAGAAACAAGAGGGAGTAGAACGTTTCCTGGGTTGCTGGGGGCGGAAGTGTAATCGTTACAAGAGACACTACTCCAGCGCCAAGGGAGAGCTCCTCGCCCTGGTGAAGTGTGTGGAGAAGTGGGAAAATATTCTAAAGTACCGGCCCCCCTTTATAGTCTCTACTGATGCTGCTAGTATGAAGTATATCGGAACTTGAACTTGAAATCAGAAGAAACTATCTTTCAGCACTGGTACCCGGAACTGGCTCAGTTTGAGTTCATCGTGATACATAAGAAAGGAAGTGAGAACGTTAATGCAGATGCTTTATCCAGAGCCAAACATTTAGATGAGCCAACAACAGAGGAAAACGAAGAATATCAAGAAGCAAACGAAGTGGGAGAAATGAAGATAACCTTTGCTGCGGAACTGGAAGGAAAAAGGAAATAGGAAAAAGGAGGCGGAAGTTTGCTGGATATCCGCCTGCCATCTACAACCTAAGTAGCGAGACAAGATTCAAGATAATAGAAGGAAACAAATTGAGGAAGTTACAGGAAGAGGATGAAGTTTGGAAGGAAGTGATTAAGTGGATCATGAATGGCAAAGTACCTAAGATGCAGGAAGTGAGGGGAGGAATACAGGAAGTGATATCAGTGAGACAGATATTCAATCCTACCCTATTTGTGATGCATAATGGAATACTATGTTACAACCGTCATACAGATCCAGCCAAGCCATACGTTGCTTTACGTGTTTGTGTACCAGCAGTGAAATTAGAGGAAGTGTTTAAGATTTGCCATGAGGGCGTGGCTGGGGGACATAGAGGATTAGCAGGAATGTTAGACAAGTTTCAGAGAACATTCTTTGCAATGTCTGCACGTGAGAAAATCCATAGACTGGTGGATCGCTGTAACACCTGCCTAGCCAAGGAAAGGAGTATTCAAGCCAAGAGAGGGCCTCACGTGCCTAGCACAGTGGGAAATGTAGGTGAGAAAGTTTTTATAGACTTAGTATCAATGTCAGAAACAGTGAGAAAGAATCGTTATATGTTAACGGTACAGGATGGGTTCACAAGATTTGCTAGTGCATATTCTATTTGCAACAAGGAAGCAGGCACTGTGGCTAGAGTTTTGATACATGAACATTTTAGTGTTTTCGGACTGCCTAACCAAATTCATTCCGATAACGGAGCCGAATTCGTAAATAAGTTATGGACTGAACTATTTAGTGAATTAAAGATTTTGCATACAAGAACCCCCCCTTATAACCCCTCATCTAATATCGTGGAACGATGGCATAGAACAATAGTGGATATTCTGCGGACTATGGGCAGGGAGATGCAAAATTAATGGGATCTAGGTGTAAAAGCTGCTTGTCTGGCCTGTAACACTACGGTGCATAGTAGTACAGGCCAGACACCGTTCTTTGCAACCTTTGGAAGAGAAGCTATAGTTCCCATCCATTGGGTTTACCCCATCCCCAAACCGGATGCTGAGAAGGATGTATCTGCCTGGACAGAGACTATACAAGAAAGGTTTCAAACTGTTTATAATGGGATGAGAGAGAGACAATAACAGACTGTGAGGAGAAATGCCCAATATTACAAGCGGATCCTGAACTAGTTTAACATTGGACAGTGGGAATGGGTCTTTGATTCCAAGATCATTCCAGGCAGTTGTGAAAAACTCAGGTCTTATTGGGCGGGGCCTTATAAGATTGTAAGATTAATGGCCCCAGCCTTGGCCGAAGTGATTGCTGTATATGAGCAGGGCAAACCAAGGATAGTGAGTCTAGACATTCTCAAGGAGTTTAGGGGGGAAAACAACGTGCACGGACTACCCAGCGTCCCCCCACACCCTTCATTTCGAGGGGGAGATGAGATTACAGAAATTCTGAGCTCTGAGTTAGGGAGACCGATAACAGAAGGGATTAAGGGCCAAGGGAGACAGCCAGACAGGAGTGAACGGGACTAGAGGGACAGGAGGGAGACAGCTGGTCAGACGGAACCACAGGAGATTAGACAGACCGACCGCGAGACCCAGATAACATCCAGCTGTGAAGAGGGAGGGAGGGGAACCCACCCCACTCTAGATTTAGATGAAGAAGTTGATATGCAGGGAGAGGAGAATAGGGGGGTATAGTACCAGCCCTTCCCCAGCCTGGAGAATACCGGAGAACCAACCCAGCCAACCCCACCCCAACCCTCAGGTGCAGTGCCAACCTACAGCCTGGATAATGAGATAGATATGCGAGAGGGGGGGGGGGAGTGAAGTGAGGCCAAGCTGAACCTGAGGAAAACAGCAATCATAAAAAATGGAGGAAAAGGGAGGGGATCAAGAGGAAATTACAAGATGAACCAACCCAACCAACCACACCTCCATCCTTTAGTACAATGCCAGTCTATCAGCCGGAGAACGAGATCCATAAGCATGAGGGGGTTGGAGGAGTGAAGAGAGGGCAAACTGAGCTGGAGAAAAACCTCCATCATGATAAATGGAGAAAACGAGGGATAAAGAGGGGATTGAGAGATATTCCTCGGGTACCATATGAGGAGTATGAAGACAGCTGGGATCAAGAGATTCAAGCCAAGAAATGCAAAGGATCGATAAATTGTATTATAGATCGCTGTGGCTGTATGGAGAGATCAACAGAAAACCTGGCCGGTACAGTACAAATTTCTCCCCTTATCCCAGCTACGAGGGATCACCAGGAGGGAGTGATCACAGCCCTACCGGTGCAGCCAGGACATGCCAGTACGGCAGCGGTGCAGAGCAATCCTATCTCTCCCGCTAACGGTCAGTCTAAAAGGAACACAAGGAGGCGCAACATGTCATGGAGTAGCTCTCTGTTTTGTACCAGTTTAATGCTTTTGTTCATGTTCCTCTCTATCACATCTACAGAGGGTTTTAAGAATTGGAGGGAACTAACTCTTCAGTTGTCTACACCTGACCGCAATCTCCAACCACAGATGCCCATCTACATGATGTCAGGAAAAGAGCTGTTTCCTTCCCATGTAATGAAGTGTAACTTAACCAGAAACCAAGGAGTCTGCAGTACAAGGGAGGGAGAGGTTCACATGGTCAGAGACACAAACCTAGCTGGAGTCTTTCTTAAGGGAAAGCTATCAATGATAGAGGTTTTACACAAAAAATTTAACATGATGTCGGGAAAAGAGCTGTTTCCTTCCCATGAAATGGAGTGTAACTTAACCAGAAACCAGGGAGTCTGTAGTATAAGGGAGGGAGATGTGCACAAAATTAGAGATACAAGTCTAGCTGTAGTCTGTCCTAGGGGAAATCTATCCCTGCTAGAGCTTCTACACCGACATTCTAACATGGAAGGACTTCAAACTAGATGTGCTTACCAAGATCAACCTCGAGTTGGAGGTTACGATGTTGTTCTTCAACCCTTTGATGTCATTCAGTAAGTTCCGGTATTGAGAAGTGTCCGCAGATGTCAACCTGTGGTTACAAATTACGAGGTTGCTCCTCAGCGCGTTTATATCACCAATGTTACTGCTCTAGACCCAGGGTAGTTCGAGGTCAGACCCGGGGTCATCCCAAATCCAGCTGTAGCAACTGAGGACAGATGCTGGAGATCTATTATGTCAAGAGATCATTAGCCAACGAAGGATAACTCTCGCCACCGCCCCCCCGTGGATTTATAGTATATTCTGTTGTAATGTCATCTCCTGTATGATCCTTATTATCTATGTTAGTAATATATCTTATCTATTTCAATGTTGACCCTGACTGTCCATTACAGTCAGTTTTGATTTTACCTGTATATAAAATAAAGTAGTTGAATACGAAGTGTTGATTAACATGGACGTATGCAGAGCCTTGAGTTTTGGGTAGAGATAGAGTCAGTTAGATTCTAATTAGACTTTGAGTTAAGTTATCGTTGAGTTATTACTGATGAGCTTTACTTTCAGCTTATTCTTGCCTCTGCTCTGGTTGCCACTGTTGTTGCTATCCCTGCCTATGAGTATGGATTAAATGATGACTACAGCAAGGCTTACTTCAAGAAGACTGAGACCCAGGATGCCTCCGGAAATGTCGTGGATATTTCAGCATTGCTGTTCCTTACAAAAGGATCCAGACCACCAGAAATATCCGTGCCACCCCTGGCTATGGAGCACCTGCCCCTTTCCATTTATTTATTTTAAATAATCTAATTTTTATTGGTTGGCAATATTTGTTCACTGATTTACACAAATCAGTTGTAGGTAACATTTACAGGCCTAACACTGCTCCGTATGCAGACGTGAAATATTTTAATCAAACAATAAGAGAAATTTTTTCAAAAATTAGGTCTGATCCTATTTTAAGAAATGCGCAGGATGTAGTCTTAGTAGGAGATATGAATATTAACCTTCTAAAACATACATTGCATAGTGACNTACTTTAAACTCTAGTTATTCGAATTAATGTATAAACTATTTTGTATAAGATAAATTCGCACCCTGATCTCTAATCGTTCTCCTTAAATATATTTAATTGAAATGTTTTGTTATTATTACTAAAATTAAGTGGAAAAAATAATCAAAACAGCCAAGAGCTATTTTCCACCCAATTGCTTTTTACTTGTACTGTTAATATAATCATCAATTTGTAATTGTAAACTCTATCTGTATACAGATACATTTAATTTAGCAATACACTTTATCTTATCTTATCTTATCTTATCTAACAACATAGAAACTAAAGATAAAACACACAGTAGATTGAAATCTTATATATTTCCAATCATGACTCTTCTTAATGAAGATCCATGTTTTGAATTTCTAATATGTAAACTGAACTTTACTTGTGAGTAAAATCAAAACTAGAGGAGCTACGAGGTCACAAAGTTATGCCAATAATATTGCAAAATAAATAATTATATTTCATTGACAATGATATTTTCCAGAAGTTGTTTGTTTAAAATTGTTGACAATTAAAAAACAATTTCTAAAATTTTCTGTAATGAAACTTTCTTGTTTCAAAAGCTAACAGTTTTGACATTTTTTAAAGAGTGCGACATTCTTTAATGAGTACGACATTCTTTAAAGAGTACAACATTCTTTAAAGAGTGCGACATTCTTTAAAGAGTACGACATTCTTTAAAGAGTACAACATTCTTTAAAGAGTGTGACATTCTTTAAAGAGTACAACATTCTTTAAAGAGTACGACATTCTTTAAAGAGTACGACATTCTGTAAAGAGTGTGACATTCTTTAAACAGTGCGACATTTTTTACAGAGGAAAGACATTCTTTTATAAAAAAAACTATTTTATTAAGATTTAGAAAATTATATTCAATTTCAGTATAAAACATATTCTATAATATTTAGGTTATTATAAACAACATATTGTTGGTAAAAAATAACATACATTCTTTACAAAAAGAGTCCTAAAATCCTTGACACTCATCTTTACAATTTAATAGTCTAAATATCAGTGATATTCAAATTTATCAAAGAACATAATGTTTTAACAGTATGGTTCTCAGCAATAAATAATTAAAATAAATAAAATAAATAAATATTAATTTTGTGTGAAGAAGATCTTTACGCGACAAGTCCTAATATCATTGACATTCTATCTCAGTAGAAGGTCTGTACATTGTCCAGATGAACTCCTTCTGACAGTACTTATCCAGGTTGGACTAAAAGTAGAAAAGATAATTAAATACAAAAAAAATTAGTTTTACTTTTTTTTCATTCGAAAATATGTGAATTTTAGATTAAGATAATGAAAAGAATTTTGTTAAAGAATTTTAAAAGATATTTCAAACTATGACGTCTTCAGTATTAAATATGTTTGAAATTGTTTGAAATATCTAAGGTGTACACCATCAGATTCCAAAGATATAGGAATAAGAAAATTTGAGTTTCTGGCAACGACTCAATTCCTTTATATATTTGATAAAACTCTCTGTGTGTCTATTTCACAATGGGTGGGAAAACTAAGATTAAGAAAAGTCTAAACTTTTAAAAATTAATTCAAATTGAACAAGTTAAAATGAGAAAAGTGAAAAGTATCTAATGGGGCCTCTTTCCAAATATATGATTTAGAAGACAGGAAGTTTTTAATCCATTTTGTATCCTTTCAAACTTTTGGAAATCTTTGTTAGAAAATTATAAAAATAAACTTATTTTAAAACATCTGATATAAGGTTTACATTTATATTTGTAGAGTTGTATCAAAGTTGTTCTTATTTACTTGAAAAAGTACTTATCTTGGATCATGATATTAATACCAAGAAGTGATAGAGTGTGCACTTAGGTAATGTCAGAGAAAATGTATTTACCACTCTCAGAGAAAGTATAAAATGAAATATCTTGGACTAACCCTATAGTACCAAGGGTACGTCAAAAAGAAGTCAAATAGATAATGGATGTTTAAAATTAAAATGAAAAAAAGAATGTCTGAAACAATCGTTTTGTTCAATTAACAAACAAGATTTTTGACCGCGACATAAATTAACCTGGATATTATCAAAAAACAGTTTGAATCTTTCCTTAAAAAGGTTTGTGGTATAAAAATTTTTTAAAAACAATTGACATCATAAAGAATAAGACATTGTTAACAATTACACATTGTCAACATTGTCACCATCATTCACCATAATCCTATGTAATAAAAGTTATCCAATATCTTAAACTATACTATCAATATTTAAAACTATTCTATCATTATCTTAAATTTTTATATCAATATTTTAAACTATTCTGTCATTATCTTAAACTATTCTATCATTATCTTAAACTTTTCTATCAATATTTTAAATTATTCTATCAATATTTTGAACTATTCTATCAATATCTTAAACTCTGATGTTTATATCAATATCAAAGCATATTAAAACATATCTAATTAGTTTTACATGCATAGCAATTCGGTTTTTAACACATTGTAATGTAATTTTCAAAAAGAGAATCTAGTAGTCTATTTTTAAATATACTTAGAGAGTTGCTTCTTTTAAGTCAAGAATTACTAGGAAGAATATTTTTTACACTTGACAAAGCAAAAACTGCACTGGATGCTTTGTTTTTAACCACCTTAAGATGATGGTTCCAGTTAAGATTTTCGTCGAAATGGACACCTACAAACTTAAAAACATTTTTGCATCCAGTTCCTACTCCTTCTATATCTTTATTATCTATTTGAAGTTTAAGAGAGGTGATACTTACATCTTCTTTTTTATTTTTGAAGAGAATATATTTGGTTTTAGACGCATTCAAAGTCAGTTTGTTTGCTTTAAACCAATCTTCTAATTTGGAGAGCTCAAAATTTGCCAAATCATAAAAGTCATGTAAGCTTTTTGAAGAAAGTTGCAGTGTTGTATCATCGGCAAAAATATAGCAATATGCAGGTACATAACAACATCCAGGAACATAACAACATGCAGGTACATAACAACATCCAGGAACATAACAACATGCAGGTACAAAACAACAAACAGGTACATAACAACATCCATATACATAACAACATGCTGGTACATAAATACATTCAGATACACAATAACATGCTGGTACATAACAACATTCAGATACACAATAACATGCTGGTACATAACAACAATCAGGTACATAACAACATCCATATACATAACAACATACTGGTACATAACTACATGCAGATACACAATAACATGCTGGTACATAACAACAATCAGGTACATAACAACATCCAGATACATAACAACATGCTGGTACATAACTACATGCAGATACATGATAACATGCTGGTACATAACAACAAGCAGGTACATAACAATATGCAGGAGCTGATGAACCTAACGAAATGCAGGTATATAACAACATGCAGGTACATATAAATATGCATGTCCATAACAACATCTAAGTACATAACAACATGCAGGTATATAAAGTTAATGAAGCTTCCCTGATAAACGTAAGTAACATTACATTACAATAAATATTTGTATTACATAATCACATGCAGGTACATAACACTGTGCTGATACATATCAACATGCAGGTACATAAAAACATCCAAATACATAACAACATGCAGGTACATAACAACATGCAGGTACATAACAACATTCAGATACAAAAAAAAACATGGAGGTACATAACAACATGCAGGTACATAACAACATACAGGTACATAACAACATGCAGATACATGACAATATGCAGGTACATAACAACATCCAGGTACATAACAATATGCTGGTACATAATAACGTGCAGGTACATAACAATGTGCAGGTACATAACAATATGCAGGTTCATAACAACATGCAGGTACATAACAACATGCAGGTATATAACAACATCAAGGAACATAACAACATACTGGTACATAATTTAACATGCAGGTACATAACAACGGCCAAGTACATAACAATATGCAGGTACATAACAACATGCAGGTACATAAGGTGTAAGGTGTACCTCTTAAAACGCTCATAGATAAAACGCTACCTCATAAAACCCTGCACTCATAAAATGCTATCAGATAAAACGCTAGTAAAGAAAAAAACGTTAATCTTATCATTTTTATATTTGCATGTTTATAAGTTATTTTTCGCATTTTTGTCGAATTAATCAACTGAATTTATAAATTAAACCTAAGAATATCTTAATTTACACATTTATTCACACAAATCTTTAAAATTGTTAGTATGCTGCAAATATTTTTCTAAAAAATTGGCAAATTTATTATATCACCGTAGAAATATAAAATAAGGAAAGAACATAAAGAGAAAAAATCTTACATTACAATTGTTAGCTCACATGGACTTTTTAACATTGCACATTTTATGTGAATATTTCTTCTGCATATACATCTTTTGTATCCACCCTCTCTTTTTAACAAAGTTTGACACAGATGACATAATTTTTGTACAAATGTAACCAGTGGCCGAATTTAAAGAATTTGAGCGGCGGTTTAAATTTAAGCCGCGGTTTAAATATGGTTGGTTCCACTTGAAATTGCATCAAATGTTTCAAGATTTAAGCCGGCGCTAAATTTAAACCGGGTTTTGGCGGATTTTAGTGGATTTAAACCGTGGCTCAAATTCTTTAAATTCCATCTCAGGATGAGTAATATCAATAGAACTTTCAGAATGTTGTATTACTGATGACGGTTCGAGCCTGGCTTGTTCAGACAAACTTTCGTTTTTAGCGGTATTTTCTTGAATGTTATCTATAAATAAAGAAGAACTATTACAAACTTGGGTATCAGGAATATCAGAATTTATGGAACCCAGAGTCATTTTTGTGATCAAACTATAAGTAGGGTGAGAGGACGAAGGAAGAGAATGAATTTTTGTAATTCATCAGAATGAATAACATCTTCCAAAACAATAGACTCATCCTCGTAGGTGAAAAACCATGTCATAGTAACATCCAAATCGGCCTGAATTGATGGAGCTGGAGGAATAAAACTCTTTTCTGATGTCGTATAGTTTGGATTGAAAACTAAGTAGGGCTTGATTTTATCCAGAAATAAAATTTTCTCCATATAACCATGCTGGTATACATAACAACATCCAGGAATAAAGAAGGATCTGAATTTAGAAACGATAATTTTTTGATATCTTTTTAAAATAAATAAATTTTTTTAAATTACAATGCATTTGTTTTTTTAGATGGGGTCCTGACGGGTCTTCACAAGGGGGTGTCAAATCGGGGGTGTACAAAGGGTGCCCCTCAAAAAAAATATTTTTGGGGGTATTACCTTGTGTTCCCCCTCTCANTACAAAGGGTACCCCCAATTTGACACTACCTTGTGAAGCCCTGTCAGGGTGCTGATCTGAAGCGTTTTTAAGACACCCTTAGGGGGTCTTAATTAGCCATCTGAGTCCTGGGGGGAAGGAGGTGAGGTGGGAAACAGCTTCAAAACAGCTGCCGGTATCAGATTACACAGAGAGAAAGTTAGGCAGATAGATAGCAGCATAAGGACCCCTGGAGAGCATGAGAACCCATTAGTAATATGTTACAGCCGATATTGAGGGAGGCCTTCAACCATGTCTTACTGGTCTATTTATGGTCTCCCGATCACGGCTCCTGAGAGGCAATTAAAGCCTCCTTGAGAGGTCTTCGGGTCTTGGTGGGATATGAATTTATGGATTTTTTTCTTGATTTAATTGGTAGGAAAAAAATCTTAGATTAAATATATTTCATTTAAAATAATAAAATATGAATCACAAAGCAAACATCATTTGAAATCATAAAATAGGAATCATGAAGCACTAATTAAAAGATATTTAAACCTTTGGCAATATCTTTTTTATGTTAGGTTGGAAATCCAATGCTATTATGCATTGATGAATGAAAGCCTTCTGAACATCTTAAGCTTTAAACTTTGCAACAGCCTCAATAACTAAGATAATAGGAGTGGCAATCATTTCAATGAACTGGCGAAGTTTATCCAAAGGCCCAATGGTAGGAAGTCCTTTATCTTCATGGTCCTTCTTCAAAACTTCTAGTTCTCTTTGTCTCTCTTTCTCTCTTTCTTCTTCAGCTTCTATTAATGCTTGAATATGCTGTTGATGCATTTTCTCAGTTTTCCTTCTCTCGTCTTCTGTCTTTGCATTTTGCTCTTCCATCATTCTTAGCATTTTAGCCTCAACCAACTCTCTTTCCTCTTTAGCTTTACACCCCATGTTTTCAACTGCTTCTTTGAATTTATCTTCGGCCTCTTTTCGCCACTGCTCTTGTTCCTTTATCTTTCTTCTTAAAGTCTCATTCTCGGTTTCTACTCGTCTAATAGAAGCTGTTGTAAGGCCAGGATTATCTTCTAAAGACTTGCGAAGTGTGCCAAGAGCTTCGAGAAATGCAGCGTTTTCAACATTATCATCCTTGTCATAACATGCATCCATATGAAGATATTTTAACCCTTTACCACTAGGAAACTTCTCCTCAACAACCCTCATATAGTTGGCTGCTAATTCAACATCACTTTTCTTATTCTTCTGTTCTCTTCTAGTCTTTGTTTTTACATCTTGCTGAACCCTTGTAAATATAACTACCGCTTGTTTCCAGAACTCGGTAGTGAACATTTCCTCAAATATTCTGATAATCGCAACCAGAGAGCCATCCAGTCTTGGGTTCTGCCCATTAACAGCTATTGCAAATAGATTTACATGATCACAGTCATTATTCAGTTTACTGACAAGCTCAGCAATAATGGCTGCATCATCATTCTTAGTTGCATCATCAAATCCAATTGTATCAATCAGAGATATTGGAAGTGTTGGGTCTCCATTGAACAGTACATTGGCAAACTTTGTGCCTTGTGTACAAGATTCTGGATCTGCTGATACTGGATATATATCTGCATCATGATCATAACCAGTTATCACGTTACAGAGAGAACTTTTTCCTGTACCAGTTTTCCCAATGATCAGAAGCTTTCTTCTTCCATTATCTTTAACATAATTGGTTTTTTCAACCCCAGGATATATATTTCTAGATTCCATGGCCATGTAACAGAACAATCCGTCCTATTATAAAGAATGTAAAATTTTTGTAAAAGATGAAATATGTAAATTATAATGTTTTAAAATTATATCTTGTGAGAAGCTAATTATTTACCTGAAGTGACTCTAAGTTTAGTTTTAAGTTAGTCCCCCATTTGCATAGGGGCCTGATTCACAACAGTAGCCTTAAAACCTTAATCTTGTCGGCAATTGTTAGAAATCACAAATGAAAAAAATCAGTTTTCAAAATTATAAACATGGTTATCTTATTCATACTTGGCCAGAAAAAGCTTTTAAGGGTACTGTTCGAATTTTTTAACAGAAGGTCACTTACAATTATGCCTACAATCCCTTTATTATAAATGCATATGTATAGAAGAAATAATAACCTTTATGGTAGAATTTTTGACAGGTTACTGCCCAAATCTAGGACTAACCCCAAAATATAGATCCTAAATAAAAAATATTTAATCAATCAAGTTACTCTGTAAAAAGCAGTCAGCAACAAAGGAATTAAGTTTTTGCCAAAAGCTTTAATTCTTTAATATATATATCTTTGCAACTCAATGTTATAGACCTTAAATATTTCAAACTTTGAATTCTATTAGATCAAATAATCTAAGTTTTAAATATTAAACATCATTAGGTTACAAAGATATGATGATAAGAACATTTGAGTTTGTAGCAAAAACTCAGGTCCTTTAACCCTATAAAGGCTGGGGGGTCTCAATCTATGTATAAACTGAAATCTTGAAGCAATGCATACGATTTTAAGTGGAACCATCCATATTTGAGCCGAGGCTTAAATTCTTTAAATTCGGCATCTTGCATAATAATTGTACCTTGTCAAGTATTTGGGTATGATTACCCCTTAACCCTATAAAGGCTGGGGGTCTGAATCTATGTATAGTCTGGGGATGTATAGTCTGGGGGGGCACCCCCCCCCCCTAGAAAAAGGCCTTAGGGAATATGTATAGGGTTGAAATGCATGTTAATAGTCCAATTTTTCAAGCCAGCTCAATGGAAAAAAAATAGACGGTTAACTTTTATAGTTTGGGTGCTAGGGAGGGTTGAAAAAAATGCCATAAAAAAGTCAGAAAAATGAAAAAAAAAAATTTTTGTTTTAAACAAATATCAAAGTGTGACCCATGTTTCTATATCCATTTTTCAAGGGCTTTTCAAAACATTGGTTTTAGATCTAGCTTTAGTCGCAAAAAAGTTATGTGCTATTTTAGATTTTTTTTCCGCCCTGCACCCTTCCCTATGCATTAAAAAAAATATTTTATAAAAAACTTTTAAATTACTAATCATTAAAAGTCACCAAATTTTACGGTGATAGCGTCAAAAATTAGAGTGTTAGGACAAAAAACNATATACATTAAAGAATGAACATATGATTTTTAATGGGTTTTATATCTTAATGTTACGCAACATTATCGTCTCGTTCTACAACTCCCCGCCCCTGTGCTTTTCTTGAACTATGTGAAGCTCCTGAGAGAAGGACATTAGGGTTTCCAACGTAATAAATTATTCACTTACGCGTAATTACGTGCAGTTACGCTAAATAATTTGGGGGGATTGGGGCTAAGCCTCACCTGGTCCAGTAAAATTTAAGGGGGTTTTCAGGCCCCAATGGAGGCTGAGATAAATATGTTAAGCCCCTCTCCAGAAAAAATTCTGAATACGCCCCTGACAGTGGTAGGCAATTTTATCAATAAAATTTATTCAAGTTTTAAAAGTTACCAAGCTTTTTTGAATTACAAGTTTACAAGTAATTAATAAAATTTTTGTTAATTGGCAGCTTCTCTTTGTCTCCAATGTTTTTATGTATCCACCCTGCTTAAAATCTTAATATAAATAAAATTGAAATCAAAAGTTATATTGATATTATCGTCTACTACCACATAGAATAGATACAACAAGAAAAAATAAAGATTGCAGATAAATAAGTTTTTGTTGTCTTTCCGATTTAATATTCTTGCAAGTAAAGCATAAACAAATATAAGTAATGCATATAAAAATTAGTAGATCAAAACAAATTAAATATTTTATAATATTGTGCACCATCCTTTGGCTTCAGGAGCAGGTCTATTCGTCGTTTGTTCATATGTTTTCTTCATATCATCATACTTCTTGTGAAACTCCATCTCTTTTTTTTTACCCTCCTCTTCCATCTCTTTCATCTTCTTGTTAAATTGTTCTTCTGAATACTTTCTGCCCTTCTCTACTTGGGCTTTCTGATCTTCCTTCAATTTCTCCATCTCTTCCTCTATCCTCTTTTTCTCACATAGTGCTTGTTTGTACATTTCTTTAGTCAGTTTGATATAATCTGCTTCTGCTTTTTCCCTTGCCTTTTCAGATTCTTGAATTTGTCGCTTCAATTTAGCATTTTCTGTTTCAACTTCTCTAACATGTGAAGTTGGAATGTTTGGAGCATTCTCTAAAGATCTTCTGATGAAGGCAAGACCAGTTTTAAATGCCTTACTTTCTTCACTATTCCCTTTGTCGTAAGTTGCATCCAAGAATACATGTTTCAAATATTTTCCATTTGGAAACCGCTCTCTTACAAGCTCCATGTATTTTAATGCTTTCTCCTCGTCTGACATCTTAGTTATTTTGTTTCTCCGTTCCTTGTTTGCTTCATTCATGGGAACATGGGTGAAGACAACTAGAGCCTGCTTCCAGAACTTTTCCGTGAACATTCCCTCAAATATTCTTATAATTCCAACCAGAGATCCATCTAGCCTTGCGTTCTGCCCATGAACAGCTATTAAAAATAGATTGATATGATCACAGTCCTTATTCAGCTTGTCAACAATTTCAGCAATAATGGCAGCATCATCATCGTTATTTGCATCATCAAATCCAATTGTATCAATCAGAGATATTGCAAGTGTTGGGTCGTTATCAAAGAACACATCTGCAAATTGCGTTCTTTGCGTGCAGGACTTACCTTCTGCAGACACTGGGTATATATCTGCATCATGATCATAACCAGTTATCACGTTACAGAGAGAACTTTTTCCAGTACCAGTTTTCCCAATGATCAGAAGCTTTATTCTTCCATTATCTTTGATGTTGACACTTTCTATAACACCAGGAAATCCCTCTTTAGATCTTGGTCCTTGTTTATTTACAACACCAGGATTCTCCCCTTCAGATATTGGTTCTTGTTTATTTACAACACCAGGATTCTTTCCTTCAGCTCTTGGTTCTTGTTTATTTACAACACCAGAATTCTTTCTTGTTTATTTACAACACCAGGATTCTCCCCTTCAGCTCTTGGTTCTTGTTTATTTACAACACCAGGATTCTCCCCTTCAGCTCTTGCTTCTTGTTTATTTACAACACCAGGATTCTTTCCTTTAGATATTGGTTCTTGTTTATTTACAACACCAGGATTCTCCCCTTCAGCTCTTGGTTCTTGTTTATTTACAACACCAGGATTCTTTCCTTTAGATCTTTGTTTAGATTTCTTTGGCGACATTTTCAGGAGTTTCCCTTTCCTAAGGATTAATAATGAACATTAAACAATACAGAATTATAGAAAAGATCATCAAAAACAGCATATTCATATTTAAGCATATCTGATACTGGCGAAATATTGTAAAAAATATTACACATTTTGCGGACTTTTTGAACAAAGAAATATTTTTGCAGATAATGTGCAATTAATATACAAAGATTAAAACGGGCCATGAACATTTAAAATTTATATTTTTTACATTTTAAGAGAATTATTATTTTTCTTTACACTTCCATTCCATTAAGTTGTGACAACTTTTATATGGCTTTGAACAGATGATTTTAGCATTTGGTCTACAAGACAGCACTAAGGAGATTGAGTAATATTTAAGAAGTGTAAAGAATCAGGCATGCATGTTTTGGAAAAATTGGAATACTGAATTTAGAATTTTTGAACTTGGAAAAATTGACATAGAGAATGTCAGAAACTAAAGCCAATCTGACCTGCCTTCTAGTGACAGGTAATGCACAGGTATTACAAGAGAATGACAGGAGGGAGTGATGTAGATTGGGAGAGTGTCAGACGCTTTAGCAAAAGTCAGGTAAGACATTTCTCACGAGAAATGATAATTATACTCCGAGTACATGCAGATCTGCTCAGGTAACCTGGTGATAGCTTTATTTGTGATACATTTAGCTCTATTTGGACAAAAGCACTTTCACTCCCTCTATTTCTCTAGCATATACCCTCAGTACCCCTTATATTTCCAATCCTTGTATTCTTAAAATTAGCCTGATAAAGACTTGGCCATTCTAAAGCTGTTGTATTTGGTCTTTGGTAAGCCATGGTTCCTCTCCAACTTACTTTTTTTAAGAAAAGGGAATATTTTCTAAAGTATATTCTCTGCAATTGATGAAAAGGAATATAATATATAAAGTAGAATACTTTGTAAAATACAGTAGTTGATTTTAAATGAAGAGAAAATAATCATACTGTAAATGATACAAAAAATATTAAGTATGCAAAAAGATTGGCTACAACTTAATTTAAAATGTATGTGTAACTATGAAATCATTACCTGACAAGATGATGTGCTTATGTCAGCTTTCTATAATCTACTGCTCATGAATATTTGTTTCAAAGTCTTAAATACAAATTAAACTGTGGCGGGCACTCTTTAGCCCAACTTGTTCCTTTTTTCCATTTGATGGTTATATAATTATACATATGTATATATATTTATGTATGATGTGAATTTTTCATATTATTTGTAAGTAATATTTACCCTAAAAGTTCTTATCAATTTCTTATGAACCATAAATCATAACCTAGTCTAATCATAAAAGTAACTAAATTCTGAAGAAGTTTATGCATAAAAAAACTAACATTTTTTTTGTAAATGTGCACTTTTTTGCAATAAAAAATGAAAATACCCCTTTTTGTTTAGTTAAATCATGATATTTTTTTATAAAATGGTTAAAAAATTTCTGTTTTTTGAATATCATAATTTTCATAAATTACGAAAACACTATCCTTAAGATCTCTGAAAGGAGATAGATAGATACTTCTATTAAGATTTGTGCTTTCCCTGAGCTACGAGTCTAAACCAAGTTGAAATTGGGAGACAGATTTGATCCCGCTAGAGGGATAAAAGAATCTAATGAAGACCAGTCTTGTTCCGCCTAGCTCGCCTACGCCTATGTAAATAGCCCTAAAATCAAAATTGGGGTTATATGTCATTTTATCTGTGCGTCTGTGCATCTTCAAACATTCAAGAAAACAAATACAAATATTCAATTCTCAAAAGAGAACGTTTGTGCTTTTCAAATGCACAGGTTTTTAGGCCGCGCAAAAACTCACACTTGATAAAAAATTTAGGACTGCATGTTTTTTTCCGAGCGCCTGTGCGTTTTCATTCCAATCTTTCAACTTTCTGAAAAACTTTGATTTCATTTCACAAATATAATATTATTTAACAAAATCATGCTTTTCTGCGCCGCGAAAAAACGCATGAAAATCACACTTGATCAAAAATTAAGAACTCCATGTTATTTCCGTGCGCCTGTGCGTTTTCATTCTAATCTTTCAACTCTCTCAAAAACTTTTATTTTATTTGTTAACATCGTGCTTCTCTGCGCCGCGCATAAACGCATGAAAATGACACATGATAAAAAAAATCAGTATCACATCTGTTTTCTTTGCGCCTATGCATTTTCAATTGCAAAGATTCATCTCTCTCAAAAAGTTTTCTTTTCTAAGCCATAATACAGGCTGTAGACATGATAGAACAAAGGAATTGAGTCTGATTTTCTAATACCTATATTTTTTCCACCTGGTGGTGTAAACCTTTGATATTTCAAACTTAGATTTTTTCATCTAACAGAATTCATAGTTTGAAATATCTAAGGTCTACAGCATTGGATTACAAAGATATGAGATTAGAAAATCATAGTTTGTGACAAAGACTCAATTCCCTTGAAGGTACCATCGGAATTGGAATGGAAACTACAAGGGATTATTACAAAAAGGGTGTGTCTGTAAAATGAATTTAAAGGCGTGGTGGCTAAGTAATTGGGTAATAGAACCCGTTTTTGACAGAAAATGTTTATTCTTCTCTTCAATGTTTTAATTCTAACACATGCTATGTTTGCAAAAGAATCGAAGAAACCAAAGACGATTTTACAAAGAAAAGAATAAAAGATTAAAAAGAGTAAAAGATATAATCAAACATAAAGGATGTCAAAAATCAGTGCGAATTAAAAAGATGCTTAAAAATGCCCGTTTTTCATAGAACCTATATCTTTTTTCACACTCCATAAAGCTTTATTAAAACTTTTTTTTAACATTACAAATAAATCTATAATTTTTATTTCTAAAAGTTGTTAGTTCATCCTCGAAAAATACTAACAATCCACCACTAATTTAAATATAGTGTAAACAAAATAAACAAAATTCCTTATCCTTTCCTTTCCTTTTCCTTTTATTTCTATTTTTATATTTTTTTAGAATTGGGGGGAAATATTCTCACAACCTCTACTTTTAGAGGTTTTTAAATATTTTCTCCTGAAACACTTTATTTTGTATGTTTTTGTTATATTTCATAAATAAATAATTTTTTACTTTTTTACTTACTTTACATTCCGTCGGAACGACGTGTCGTAAATAAAATTAACGGCCCAAGAAAGATGCACAACAAAGTTCTGAATGCACTACAAAAAACATGTTTTAAAAATATTGAAAATGACCAAGGTATGCGCGGTTCCGTAAAACTGTTTGTTCAAATTTGACAATTTCAGCCAAATATTTTGTACAATTTGATGTTTTTTCACTTGGAGGTCAATTTTGATACTTTAAAAGCTGGACTCGTATTTTCCAAGATCTTTTGAGCTGTAATGCCCTTCAAAGTATTTCTAGCAGGTCAGAAGACATAATTTAAAAATAAAAAAATAAAAAAGTTTGCTAGAAAATTGGAAACTAATAAATAATGATAAAAATTTTAACATTTGGCTATGATTTTATACATAATACAAGCAATCTGCAAAATTGAGAGTTCCAAAATTGATAATTGGTTTCAAAATTCTCGATGCGTGTGTCTATTAACCTCTTGTAACTCCCCCCCCCTTCCCTTAAAGAATTTGCTACAAACTATGATTTTTTTATCCCTAAACCTTTTCTACCTAATGTCGTAGAGACCTTATTCATTTCAACTATTCTGTTAAATAAAATAATCTAAGCTTCAAATATCTAACTTTTACACCATCAGGTTGCAAAGATATATGGAATAAAATTTTTTTCTGGCAAAGACTCAATTTTTTACAAGTTCTAAACAAGATATATATTATACACTGTTTAAAACTCTTTACCGATGATCTTCAACATATTTCTATCTTGGCACACTCTGAACCCTACCTACCACCTTCTTACTGTTCCTTTTTATGTTACAATCCTTTTCTCCACCAGCACCATCTTTACTCACACTATCATCATCCCTACCTCAGTCAAGAAAGATCAAACCTTCACAAACTACTATAATAAGTCAGGCCTGGAGATTGGACCAGCGATATTCTTTACAAATGCTTTTAATTCAAAAACGAAATTCTGACTCATTTAGGTTAAATTTTAACTCAATCTGGTTATTTTTTAATCAATCTGGTTATAATTTGACTTAAACTGGTTAGAGTTTTACTTAATCTGGTTAAAATTTGACTCAATGTAGTTAGAACTATACCTAATGTCAGATACAAGCCAATCTAGAGAATCTGTTATAACTTGAGATAGAGTTCGGCGTGATAGCAGTTCCCATGACACTGAGAATAACGAATCTGCCATGTAGGAAACTCTAACAGGGTTAGTATTCATCAAGGGATTGAAAGAGTTGGTCATGGAAGAATATGTCTGCCGGTCGAGGCGGAGAGATCCCTCTGAAGTGTTCCATCTCTACTCTAATCATGTTTGTTAATTTTAATGTGTAAGTGCAGTTTGTGTGTATAAAGTTTTGTCTTTATTCAATGCAGATTAGGCTATTTACTTTATTGAGCTTCCTTATACTACAAGGTTATTGTATTTATTTTTGTAATTAATATTTATCAGATTGGTAAGTCATTGCTCTGTTTTTTTGGCCTAAAACTCTCATTTTTGACACTATTGCCAAATTTTTATATTGGGAATACATAAGTCCATGTTTAAACAAAGTTTAAAATAGCCCATAACTTTTTTGTGACTAAAGCTACAGATCTTAAAGCTATAGATTTGTTAAAAGCCCTATAAAAATGGACACATACACATGTATCATATCTTAATATTTGTCAAAAACAAAACAACGTTTTTTTTTTAACTTTTCCAACCTTTTTTTGGCATTTTTTTTAACATTCCTAGCACCCAAATTATTAAAGTTAACGGTCTAATTTTATGTTCAATGAGCTGGCATTAAAAAGTTGAGTTATTAGCATGCAGTTCATTTATTTTTCGAGAATTGCTTTTTGCGAAACAGTTTAACGAATAATTTTTACGTATGGAAGGCGAAAAAATGCTAAATTTTTTCAAAATGATTTCCCCATTTTGCGGGAAACCTCAACCTTTAAATTACAGCCTTTTTTTGGGGGGGGGGGGATAAACATAGATTCAGACTACCCAGCCTTCGTAGGCTTAAGCAGAAAAATTTGCAGTTAAAAAGTTGCAGTAAAATTAATTACATTTTTTTATGCTTTTTTTGATTCTGACTGATCATTGATTAAATAATAACCTCTGAAAAAAGCCTAAAGTTTTTAAACAGAGAAATGATTTTTAGAAAATTGGAAGGGAATTTAAAGTAGGAGAATAGTCTACCAGAGTTTCAACAATTTTACAAAATTCTGTCATTCTGTTGTATAAAAGATGAGCCCAGATTTCCACCAAAATTATGGAAATATTACAAACCAATTTATAAACAACCATTAAAAGCCAATTTAGAAATTATCCTTATTGGACAAATATATTTCTTAATATTAAACATTACTTATCACGATTTTTAAAACAGAAAATTTAGAAATATACATTAAAGAATGAACATATGATTTTTAATGGGTTTTATATCTTAATGTTACGCAACATTATCGTCTCGTTCTACAACTCCCCGCCCCTGTGCTTTTCTTGAACTATGTGAAGCTCCTGAGAGAAGGACATTAGGGTTTCCAACGTAATAAATTATTCACTTACGCGTAATTACGTGCAGTTACGCTAAATAATTTTCAATTCGTGTAATTTCGCAGGCTTTCGCGTAATTAGCGAAACTTTAATTTCGCGAAATTACGGTGTAATTTCGCGTAATTTCTACAATGTTATTTTGCGAAATTTTGTAATAATTACGCGTAATTTCTACAAAAGTAATTTCGCGAAATGTTGCAATAATTACGCCTAATTAGCGAAACCTCCATACAAAACAGCCTACAGCTGAGAACATTTAAACCTTCCTGGACATGAACTCTACTATCTTAAAGTTAGCGTACAGTGCACAATGTACTGTACACAGTAAACTACACACCGCACACTGCACACTGCACACTGCACACTGCACACTGCACACTGCACACTGCACACTGCACACTGCACACTGCACACTGCACACTGCACACTGCACACTAAACACTGCACACTAAACACTAAGCACTGCACACAAAACACTGCACACTGCAAACTGCACACTGCAAACTGCACACTGCACACTGCATACTGCACTCTGCACACTGCACACTGCACACTAAACACTAAACACCATACACAAAATACTAAATACTAAACACTAAATACTGCACACTGCATACTGCACATTGCAAACTGCACAATGAATGCTGCACACTTCACACTGTACACTACACACTAGACACTTGACATTTCACAATGCAGGGCACACAGTGTGCTGCACATTGTACATTGCATGCTGCACACTTTACTTTGTAAACTGTACACTGATAACTGCACAGGGCACACTGCACACTGTACACTGTACACTGAAAACTGAGTAGGGCAAATGTACACTGTAAACTGTACACTGCACATTGCAAACTGCACACTGATAAACTACAAACAGCACACTGCGCACTGTACAATTCAAACTGCAAACTGAGTATGTCAAATGTACACTGTACACTGCTTACTACACACTGCACACTCTGAAGTAAGTGCACACTGACCACTGCACACTGGCCACTGCACACTGACCATCCTGCACACTGACCACTGCACACTGCCTACTGCACACTATACACTTCACACTGTACATACTGCAAAATGTGCATTGTACACTGTGAAATGTACACTGCAAACTGAACATTGCACACTGCACACTGAACACTGCAATGTGAATACTGCACACTTTACTTGCTGTACATTGCAAACTGTACACTCAACTCTTTTAACTACTCACCGTACACTTTACTCTTCGCATTGTACACTGAACAATTTGTACACTCTGGCTGTACACTGTGCATTGTATTGACATGTACCATAATAGGTTAATCCGAATGCGTCGATATAGACGCATGCCATAATAGGTTAATCCGAATGCTTCGATATAGACCCATGCCATAATAGGTTAATCCGAATGCGTCGATATAGACGCAAAAAAAAAAGTTTTTGCTATGCATTTTAGCAAAAGAGTTTGGAAACAAAAAATTCTTGAAGACCCCTTAAAAAGCTGTCCCTGAAATTTCATGTAATTCTGTCGACAGGGGAGTATTAATGGGATGGGTTAAACCAGATATTCTGATAAGAGAAGTATTATTGTCATAATCCTGTGTACAGCACATTAAAGTACAGATTATACACTGTTTATTTAATTATACAAAGCTGAGTTTGAGTCCTTATTATCCTTGTATTTTGATCTAACATTGATTTTTCATGTAAAAAGTTTTGTATATCCGATTTATGATTTAAAGTATCATAATAAATTGTTCTTTTATTGTTCATTGTACAGATATATTGCTTTACATTTATGTATTCAAGATTCTGTATATCATGAGTTTTGTTTGATCTTTGTATGTTTTGAAATATAAAAGATTGTGAACTATTGTAAATAGATTGCCCATATTTTCTCGTCAATTGTATATATTAAAATAAATTAACAAGGGCAATCTTTTGTAGATTGAACCCGTTTCTGGAACAGTTCTTGGACTTCTTTATTTAATTCAATCAAATAATCAATCAAATAATTAATTTTTTAATCAATTAGTCAATCAATTAATCTATTAATGTTTTTTTTCCATATCTATGTTCACCTATTTATTTTTTAGTTTATATATATATATTTGTAAATATATATAAATTAATATCAAACTAATGCAATTGATTATATATATATAAATCATTATCAAATACAATCAACTCATCATAAAAGTTATATTTGTAAATCTTAAAACGTTCTGTCTTTTAAAAGCTGAATTGTTCAATAATTTAAAATTGAGGAATTTTAAACACAAAATTCAAAAATGATACAAGTTACAATTAACAACCATGAAAGGTTGGTTAAATACCATCTGCAAACCATCCCAAATTTACAATTATATTTTTTCAAATTTAAAATTTTTTAAAAAGTTTTATTTTAGGTGAATGGTAAAGCTGCAAAGAATTATCAGTTCATCTCTGTTTAGTTTATTTATTAGTAAATTCTTAAAAAATATTTGTCTCATTGTTTTTTTTTATTTTTTCAGTGTTTTTAATGTTTGGCTGCAGGGGCGGATGCAGGGGTGCGCATTGGAACAGATACAAGGGTTACCTACAAAGGACGAGACTGTAAAAACGACCTGAAACTCCTTTAACATTATGATTCCAAGATTAAATTAAGTCTTTTGTCTGTTTTATGCCTTGTTTAAGTATTTGAAATAGAAAGAAATAAGTTTACTGTTGCTAGGAATCATGACTCTAAGGAAAGTGGTCTCTGATATCTCATCCTTTGAGGGTAACCCTATATTAACCCTAGTCCTTTTTGTTTAATAGGCTTTCAGGGCGCTTTGCTCCCATCTTCTAGTTCAATTGTGAACATTTTCTCTTTGTATACATTGAAAAAAAGTTCGCGCATTTTATAAAAAAATTGGGATTTTCAAAATGTAATGAAAATAAAATTTTGTTAGAGGCTTATTTTTGAAATTTTGATCATCAAAAACCTTCACTGGGGTTTTGTGAGGTTTTACAAATTTGGGCCGGATCAGTTCAGCCGGCCATTTTGACGTTTATTGGATACAAACACAAAAACAGACAAGCAAAGTATGTCTACAGAATAGGATATAATTTAGTATAATATCGAATAATTCCTTAACTTTTAGTCGAAAATAGTTAAACCAGAGTAAAACAATTTTCAAAATGGTTTTAACCTTTATTATTTATGGAGTTACAATTTAACCAAGAAAGACCAAAAACAGTAAAATGGCTATTAAAGTAAATCCTTTCAAAATATGAAAATCCGTATTAAAGCTTGTTATTCCATACTTTCTCCAGCCCCCCCCCCCACACACACATTAAATTCCTCTTTCCGTCAGATGGATTTTTATTGTAAACTTAAAGTTAAAAGATGACGTTTGTTTGTCTTAATTGATAAGAACCTGGGCCAATAAATGTACAATATTTTTAAACAGAAACTTGTAAATAGCAAATATATTATACACTTTACAGGGTTACCCACAAAGGATGAGACTTTAATGATGACCAGATTGTAACAGTCTTAATATAAATAGCGTAGTTTGCCTTAAATCAAGTCTTGGGAATATAAATTCAATGATTTGGAAAAGGTAGAAATGAAAGGAAAGTAAAATAATTTCTGTAAAATCATTTTTGAAGTCTTAATCTTTCAGTAATGTTCGTTTTTAAACAAATGTTTTCTCAAAATATAGGAGTCTATAAAAATTTGAAGATCTAAAAAGTTGAATTTCAAAATTTAGATTAAAACAAACCTTTAAAGAGTTATTTAAACATTTTTAAAATCTCAAATTTAAGTTTGGAAAAACCAAATTAAGTTATTGCTCTTCACTACACATCACTGCTTAGGATCTGGAATTATTGCTCTTCATTTCACATCACTGCTTAGGATCTGGAATTAAGTTATTGCTCTTACTACACATCACTGCTAAGGATCTAGAATTAAAATATTGCTCTTCACTACACATCACTGCTTAGGATCCGGAATTAAGTTATTGCTCTTCACTACACATCACTGCTAAGGATCCGGAATTAAAACATTGCTCTTCACTACACATCACTGCTTAGGACCCAGAATTAGAAATGCTCTTCACTACACATTACTGCTTAGGATCCGGAATTAGAAATGCTCTTCACTACACATTACTGCTTAGGATCTGGAATTAAGTTATTGCTCTTCACTACACATTACTGCTGAGAATCCGGAATTAAGTTATTGCTCTTCACTACACATCACTGCTTAGGATCCTGAATTAAAATATTGCTCTTCAATACACATTACTGCTTAGGATCCGGAATTAAGTTATTGTTCTTCACTACACATCACTGCTTAGGATCTGGAATTAAGTTATTGCTCTTCACTACACATCAATGCTTAGGATCTGGAATTAAAATATTGCTCTTCACTACACATTACTGTTTAGGATCCGGAATTAAGTTATTGCTCTTAACTACACATCACTGCTTAGGATCTGGAATTAAAATATTGCTCTTCACTACACATTACTGCTTAGGATCTGGAATTAAAATATTGCTCTTCACTACACATTACTGTTTAGGATCCGGAATTAAGTTATTACTGCTTAGGATCTGGAATTAAAATATTGCTCTTCACTACACATTACTGCTTAGGATCTGGAATTAAATTATTGCTCTTCACTACACATTACTACTTAGGATCCAGAATTATAATATTCCTCTTTTCTACACATCACTGCTTAGGATCTGGAATTAAGTTATTGCTCTTCACTACACATCACTGCTAAGGATCCAGAATTAAAATATTGCTCTTCACTACACATCACTGCTAAGGATCCGGAATTAAGTTATTGCTCTTCACTACACATCACTGCTTAGGACCCGGAATTAGAAATGCTCTTCACTACACATCACTGCTTAGGACCCGGAATTAGAAATGCTCTTCACTACACATTACTGCTTAGGATCTGGAATTAAGTTATTGCTCTTCACTACACATTACTGCTTAGGATCCGGAATTAAGTTATTGCTCTTCACTACAAATCACTGCTTAGGATCCGGAATTAAAATATTGCTCTTCACTACACATTACTGCTCAGGATCCGGAATTAAGTTATTGCTCTTCACTACACATCACTGCTTAGGATCCGGAATTAAGTTATTGCTCTTCACTACACATCACTGCTTAGGATCCGGAATTAAGTTATTGCTCTTTACTTCACATTATTGCTCAGGATCCGGAATTAAGTTATTGCTCTTTACTTCACATTACTGCTCAGGATCCGGAATTAAGTTATTGCTCTTTACTTCACATTACTGCTCAGGATCCGGAATTAAGTTATTGCTCTTTACTTCACATCACTGCTTAGGATCCGGAATTAAGTTATTGCTCTTTGCTTCACATCACTGCTTAGGATCCGGAATTAAGTTATTGCTTTTTACTTCACATCACTGCTTAGGATCTGGAATTAAGTTATTGCTCTTTAATTCATATCACTGCTTATGATCCGGAATTAAGTTATTGCTCTTTACTTCACATCACTGCTTAGGCTTCCTTGATCTGGATTAAAGTGGCAAAAAAAAATTCATTGAATAAAACCTGTTTCTCCACATTTCATAGAGTGAAGAAATGGGACATCAGCTAGTAAACCCTCCTAATCATTATATGGGAAAGCTTAAAACAAAACAAAACCTTTTCAGTAAAACTCAAAGAAATGCTTGTGAGCTGAATCCAGATTAATTACAATTTTACGGGTACTATATAGTACATACTGTATTAAATGGAGAAATTTATAATCAAATTAAAGATAATGTTTTAGAAAATATTTGAACTTTCTTTCTAATTTATTAATGAATTCCTCTCTACATTTATGTACAGGGTTATATACATAGGACTAGACATAAATAACGACATCAAACCTATTTAAATAAAATTACCTACATAAAAAAGTTACCCACATAAATTTCTAAAAATCCTGTGTTCAATATTCCACAGTTACTAAAAATCCTCACTTAAAAATTTTACAGTTTCTAAATATCCTGGATTCATTATTTTACAGTTTCTAAATATCCTTGGTTCAGTATTTTAAAGTTTCTAAATATCCTGGATTCATTATTTTACAGTTTCTAAATATTACTGGTTCAATATTTTACAGTTTCTAAATATCCTTGGTTCAATATTTTACAGTTTCTAAATATCCTTGGTTCAATATTTTACAGTTTCTAAATATCCTTGGTTCAATATTTTACAGCTTCTAAATATAATTAGAACAATTTTTTAATAACTGTACTGTACTGTACTGTACTGTACTGTACTGTACTGTACTGTACTGTACTGTACTGTACTGTACTGTACTGTACTGTACTGTACTGTACTGTACTGTACTGTACTGTACTTTACTTTACTGTACTATACTGTCCTGTACTGTACTGTACTGTACTGTACTGTACTGTACTGTACTGTACCGTACTGTACTGTACTGTACTGTACTGTACTTACTGTATTGTACTGTAATGTACTGTACTGTGCTGTACGATACTGTACGGTACTGTACTGTACTGTACTGTACTGTACTGTACTGTACTGTACTGTATTGTACTCGTTGTAAGCTTAATGCTGTACGCTCTACACTGTATGCTGTACACCTTACGCTGTATACTCTACACTGTACACTGTACACTGTAAACTGTAAGCTGAACGCTTTACACTTTACACTGTATAGTGTACACTCTACAATGTATACTTCGAACAGTGTACTCTGTGTGCTGTACATTGTAAGTTGTACACTGCATGCTGTACACTGTATGCTGTACACTGTACGCTTTACACTGTACGCTTTACACTGTACGCTGTGCACTGTACGCTGTACACTGTACGCTGTACTCTGTATGCTGTGCACTGTACGCTGTACACTGTACGCTGTTCGCTGTACACTGTACGCTGTACAATGTACGCTGTACACTGTATGCTGTACACTGTACACTGTACACAGTACACTGTAAGCTGTACGCTGTACACTGTACGCTGTACACTGTAGCTGTACACTTCACGCTGTACACTGTACGCTGTACACTGTATGCTAAAAACTGTAAGTTTACACTGTACGCTGTACACTGTGCACTGTTAAATGTACGCTGTACATTGTGTGCTGTACACTGTACGCTGTACACTGGAGGCTGTAAACTGTATACCGTACACTGAAAGCTGTAGGCTGTTTGCTGTACACTTAAAGCTTTTCATTGTACGCTGTTCACTGAACACTGTGCACTGTTCGCGGTACACTGTACACGGTGCACTGTATGTGGTACACTGTATTCTATACACTGTACTCTGTTTGCTGTACTCTGTACGCTGTACTCTGTACGCTGTACTCTGTACGCTGTACTCTGTACGCTGTACTGTGTACGCTGTACTGTGTACGCTTTACTGTTTACGCTGTACTCTGTACGATGTACTCTGTATGCTGTACTCTGTACGCTGTACTCTGTACGCTGTACTCTGTACACTGTACTCTGTACGCTGTACTCTGTACGCTGTACTCTGTACGCTGTACTCTGTAGGCTTTACTCTCTACGCTGTACTCTCTACGCTGTACTCTCTATGCTGTACTCTGTACGCTGTACTCTGTATGCTGTACTCTGTACGCTGTACTCTATATGCTGTACTCTGTACACTGTACTCTGTACGCTGTACTCTGTACGCTGTACTCTGTACGCTGTATTCTGTATGCTGTACTCTGTACGCTGAACTCTGTTTGCTGTAATCTGTACACTGTACTCTGTATGCTGTACTTTGTATGCTGTACTCTGTACGCTGTACTCTGTACACTGTACTCAGTACACAGTTTTTAAATATTCTTGGTTCAATATTTTACAGTTTCTAAATATCCTTGGTTCAATATTTTACAGTTTCTGAATATCCTTGGTTCAATATTTTAAAGTTTCTAAATATCCTTGGTTCAATATTTTACAGTTTCTAAATATCCTTGGTTCAATATTTTACAGTTTCTAAATAGTAAAATATGAAACAAAAACTTTAACAGACTTGTTTTTATCTAAAGAATTGATTTAAAGTCTTACAATTACAAAAAGAAACTTGATTTATTCAAAAGCCCCTGTTATACTTTTAAATACATTTTTATCAGATTCCACAAGCGCCAAAAATAAAGTCCATATTGATAATTTCAATGTTTTTTTCATCTTTTCATTTTGAATCTGTAGAACATTAAGTTTTAATTACATCAACTAAAAACATTAACTAAATTACATGGATTAAAAGTATCATAAAAATGATCGATATTTTTACTACCTTGAGAGCTGACGTCAATTTGTTTAAAAAGATAAGAACCTAGAAAACATGAATTAAAACACTAAAATTCCATGTACATTTATAAATCAAAAATTTGTAGTAATAAAATTACATCCCCCAGTGCTTTACTGTACTGTATTTGAGAACGAACAAAATAAAATAAAAAAGTCGAAAGGGCCCATCTCTACCGTTGAGGAGTTTTTGTTGTGGCACTTGTAAGCACTTGACCTTCCAAGAATTTCCACCTTTGCATGTGCAAATAAAAAAGATTAAATTTTCAAGTAGATCCTTTTTTGTGCATCCCAAAAATAAATTTATGATTTATCAACAGTTGACACAAATTTTCATAAAATATCCCCTTTCCCTCTCTTTCTAGTCAAGTTAACCCTTACCTCAATGTGCTGATCAGATCCGATTAAGACTATTCTGTTCCAATGCTTTGAACTCTCTGTTCAAGCCATTCATGTTAAAGTTTAATTTTTTCGTTTTTAGCTGATTAATTGATTATAATCACAAATTTTGATGCATTGATGTAATATACAACAAAAATTATGATCCTACAAATTGACAAGATTTATTCAGCATTTGCAAGATGCTGAACATCAGACAATTCTAAAAATTAATTCAATACAGAAATCATCAGTATGGCAAGTTTCCTTATATGTGTAATTATTATATGCACTTTAGGGGGAGCAGTTATGTTGATTATAGAAGTCATCCTTGTCCATTTCAGCTTAAAGTCTTCTATTTTGCTTGTGTAGTCTGCATCAAGCACAGAGGAAGCCATCTCAGAGTAAAGTTCTCCAACAGCCTTTATCACTGGTATCACATTATTTCATCCTACACAACCCCTTAGATTTGCCTACACAAACATTTACCCTATAAACACACTTACTCGAAAGGAACCGTGGAGTCTGATAGAGGGTCCGAGATGTCCTCCCGTCACTCTCTGACCCTATGTTTTTCGAAAAATTATCAAATTTCACTAAATATTTGTAACTTGAGAAATAATCATTAAAATGATTAAGCATTCCTCTCCCCATCCCTTTCTTCAAGCACCCATCCTGCGTCAGTAGAGGTTTTACAGCTTGTAAAGAAATTTAAAGTGGTCTGAGGTTGGAACCATGGAAACAAAAGTTGTAAAGCAGTGGCCAAAAAATTGGCTGCCAAATTTTTTTTTTTTTAATGTGATTTTTTCACTTATTTTACGTTTCATAGTATTTAGAACATATTGGAAAAAAAAAAATTTTAACCAACATTTTTTTTGTACTTGTAAAATTTTAGGTATGTCATTGATTGATTGAGTTAGGTTATGTTAGGTTAGGTTAGGTTAGGTTTGTAATTTATATTTTAAGTGCTCTGAGAGAAAAGTAAAGAAAAGCAAAGTTGTAGAGGGAGGTAATATCTACTTACACCAAAAAATGGACCTCAAAATTGAACAGTGGCCGAGTTTTTGGCTGCCGTTTTTTCAATAAAGTAAGAATTTTGAAACAAGATTTACGGCATAAAGACGACCTCTAATCAAAAAGTCATATGAGTACAAAATTATAGCCAGTGTATGAATAAGTCCCTGTGAAAAGTTTTAGATCTCTATCTTTATAAATTCGTCCTCCAGAGCCTCCGACAGTTTTAGAGGTCAGAGGCTGTTACTCATTGTACTTTTGACCAATTTTAAAATCAAAACATGATTTAGATTTCTCAACTCCAGCTGAGTATTATTCAAAAAAAAAATTTTAAAAAAGTCAAAAATGACAAGTTTATAACAAACAGATTTAGATTGTCAATTTTTGTATGGTTCTTGAGATTTTATAACTTGACTTTTCAAGTGACAGTGCATTTTAAAACTTAAAACAATGCCGTTTTTTTTCTTTACATGGAAGATCAAAGTGAAGAACAACAAAATTGTAGAGAACTCTAAGGGCTTTCTGCGAATATCAGTAAATCTGCCATAGGACGATCGGCCGCCGAAATTTCGGCCGTTAATTCTATATTTTAACCCAAAAGCAAGAGATATGGCTCCAAACGATGCAGTTTTTTTTTATTCATTTTAGAGTGAAGCCAAGAACAACAAAGTTGTAGAAGACTTTGTGGGCTTTCTAGAATTAATAGTAAATCAACCATCGGCCGATTGGCTGCTGAAAAATAAGCCGCTGACTTTGTCATAAAAGTCAACATTTTAAATCGCGATTTAATGCGGCATTAAGACAACCTCCAATCAAAAAGTTATGTAAGCACAAAATTATAGCCAATGTATGAATGAGTCACTGCAAAAAGTTTTAGACATCTATCTCTAAAAATGCGTCCTCCAGGGCCTCCAATAGTTTTAAAGGTCAGAGGCTGTTACTCGTGGCGTTCTTGAGCAATTTTAAAATCAAAACATGTTTTAGATTTTTCAGCTCTAGTTGAGTATTATTCAAAAAAAAGTTGAAAAGAAGTAAAAAATGACGAGTTTATAACAAAAAGAATTAGATTGTCAATTTTTGTATGGTTCTTGAGATTTTATAACTTGACTTTACATGTGACAGTGCATCTTAAAACTTAAAACGATGCCGTTTTTTTTCTTTTCATTGGACATCAAAGTGAAGAACAACAAAGTTGTAGAGGACTCTAAGGGCTTTCTGCAAATAACAATAAATCCGCCGTCGGACGATCGGCCGTCAAAATTTTGGCCTTTAAATTTATATTTTAACCCAAAAAATAGAAGCGCACTGAATTTTTTTTTACCCCCCCCCTAGAAAAGTATCTTCATGTATATCAAATTATTGGTTTTAGTTTGGTTTGATTGGCATTTTCCACTCATTTCTGGCATTTACAAACTCCACCAAATAAAGGCTTTATTTCCTACCTTTCAGCTTTCACCTTATTTTAAATCCTTCATTATAGTCATTTTTTTTACATTAACTACAAAGATCTGTTAAAAACTGAATTTATTTTAAGTAACATAAAACTAGTTTTACACTAAGAGGGAAAAGATGTTTTTTTTTTTAATCTTTAGAAAAGCTTCTCTGCAAAACTTTGAAAAAATATTGTCTTTGTTTATATTCTAATTTCCAGAGGCGCAACTAGCACTTTTGCTAGGGGGAGGGCAAAATATTATTTTGTAATGGTCTAGGGTGGGGTGTAGGGGGGGCTTGCCCCCCTTAAGAAAATTTGTTTAAAATTAAAAGTGCTTTTTTAAGGGTTTTATGTCGAAAAAAAGGAAATTTTCAGTTGTTGCATGCAGATTTGGCTGTGTTCAATTCAAATCGTTTTATTTTTTTTTGTTTTTTAAAAATTTATACTTTCAACAACTGTAAAGTTAACGATATGAGTCAATCAATTTTATTTCATGTGTGCTCGGAGCGTGAGTAACTTAAAAAATGTACTTCAATAAAAGACTAAAAAAACCTCTTTTTCATTCTTGTTAACACTTCTATGAAAAAAGATGACTTACTTGAAAAGAGTAGTTTGAGTAACGAGACGTTTATTCACTGAAAGGATTACTTTTTAACAGAGAGTGTTTTACTGGTTTACAAAGTATTTATATGATTGCAACCAGACAGCGGAAGGTATTGCGAATAGTATTTTGGCATAGTTTGCGTATACAGTAGATGCGTCATGTTAAAGGTTGGATTTGAAAGATAGAAGATTTGTGAAAATATTGACACAAATTTCCCCCTTCCTTTTGTAAAATAGATTCAGTAAAGATTTGACTTGTTATGTTTACTGAGAAAGAAAAGAAAAAATATGATTTTAATTCAAGATGTTAATAACATTCAAACTTTTTTAGAACTGATAACATCCTTTAAGGTTAAGTACATTGTACAAGAAAATTTTTTTTTTTACGGTCATTTACGCTTAATCTTTATAAACTGGTGACCAACTTTTCTTATTTTTCGGGAAAGGGTTTGTTCTATTGAACTTATTTTTTTATTTCAAATCTCTAAACCTTTATGAATTAGAGAAATGTTGCCAGTAAAGTAAGAAAAAATCAAAAAATAGAAAATTAGAATAGAAAAAAAACTAATGAAAATTTTCGTAAATTTAAGTTCCGCTGAAAAGTGCTTACAAATTATGCAAAAAAATTTTACAATAGTTTAGAAAAAATATAAAAGTTGTGTGCTATACAGCTATAGAAAAAATAACCTGACTCTAGGTCAGTGGAAATACATCTGGTTTTTTCTATTCACAACTATATAAGGGTAAAACTTTTCCCTTGTCTTCCTCTTCTTATTCTGGAGTCCAGCAGATTTATTATCAAATCTCATCTAAATCAAAGACAATCATTAGAAAAGATTTTAAAGAATTTTTTAATAATTTTATTTATTAGTGGTTTATTTTTTGGTTTAATTACACAAAGTTTATAGTAAAGTATAGGTGATTTTACATCTATTTTAATTTTGTGAATTCAATGAATTTGCAAGGAAAGAAAGAGTTATTTTGTTTTGGAATTATTAATATATTTTTATATTTAAATATTTTTATATTTATTATCATTTATTTATTATATTTATGATACTTTTACCTGTATACCAATACTTATCTACAGAAGTTTTCATTACAATCAGAGAAACCTAGGTTGAAACAAAGATCCTGGTCTAAAGTTTCTAAAAAGTAAAGGTTAATTTTCTTTGTAAAGAAAAGAGTAAAAAAAATAAAACAAATAGAGCTAAAAACCCATCATACTCAAAAAAGAAAAAAAAATGGAGAATAAATGTCTACTACTTTATACAACTTAAGATTAACAAAAAAAAAATTTTTCATTTATTACCCAGTTTGTTGTTTTTATTTTTTTATTTTATAAGTGTAAGCCATTATTGTGATATATATATATATGTAAAATTCTTATTATTTACAATAAAGTTGTTCCAAAAAAAATATTAAAAATATAACTAAATATTACAGTTACATATTTTGAAAATTATAGCGAAGAAGTTTGCTGTCTAGAAGCACTGTAATAAATTCTAGATCTGTTAANCTGAGATGGAATTTAAAGAATTTGAGCCGCGGTTTAAATCCACTAAAACCCGGTTTAAATTTGATACAATTTTAAGTGGAACCAACCATGTTTAAACCGCGGCTTAAATTTAAACCGCCGCTCAAATTCTTTAAATTCGGCCACTGTATTGGATAAATGTTCTTTTATTACCTGGATGTCGCCTTCATTCTTGCTGATTTCCGAAAGTATTTTTAAGTTTAAATCTGCCTGTCTTACTGTATCTAACCTATTTGTAAGTTCAGAAAGACTATTTTCTAATTGACTTAATTTTTGTTTTTGTTCATTAAAATCGGTATCCGAAACTTGGTTTTGAAGCTTACAAATGTTGGCTTCATTTTGACTTACCTCGGTTAATATCTGCAATAAACTTACTCTACATAGGAGTGGATGTAGTGTGATAGCATACATTAGCTGTTAGATAGGAGTGGATGGAGTGTGATAGCATACATTAGCTGTTAGATAGGATTGGATGGAGTGTGATAGCATACATTAGCTGTTAGATAGGATTGGATGGAGTGTACTACATCAGCTGTTAGATAGGAGTGGATGGAGTATAATACATCAACTGTTAGATAGGAGTGGATGGAGTTTAATACATCAACTGTTAGATAGGATTGGATGGAGTGTGATAGCATACATTAGCTGTTAGATAGGAGTGGATGGAGTGTGATAGCATACATTAGCTGTTAGATAGGAGTGGATGGAGTGTGATAGCATACATTAGCTGTTAAATAGGAGTGAATGGAGTGTGATAGCATACATTAGCTGTTAGATAGGAGTGAATGGAGTTTCATTACGAGAAATGATCATAATACATCGTATATTATATCTTGTTTTCTTTCTTGTCGGCTCCATAACCTTTGCAATTAAAAATTTCTCAACACCTCTATCAAGCTAGTTGATAAATCGGTTTGCAAATTTTTGAGCAAGCTATATGTTAAAAGAGATCGTTCTTTCGTGCATCCAAGTTTTGGATATTAAATACATATTCAATCAAAAAGAATTTACAGAGTTACACACAAAGAATGAGACTTCAGTGATGACTTTATACCATTTGTTCTCTTACATTTCTGATTCCCTTCATCTTTAAACTCGGTTTTTTGCCAACTCATTAAATACGCCGCTTAATGACAATATTCAGGACAGAAGACATTATCTAATCTTGAAATTGTCAAATTTTAAATGTTTGGGTATTCCTCCCTCTGCTTTGCGCGCTTCATATCGCAAACTTTTTAGAATCACCAATCCAGGGTTATGGTCAAGATGTAAAAACTTGAATTTTTGCTCAATGTTTACAAATAAAGTGCAAAAATTTGGGGCGATTTATCAAATTAAAATATTTCAAAATAAAAGAACACCCTGTTTAAAAAGAATTGACTAAGAAAGTAATTACAAAATAGTTTACATGACTACCAATACATTATACAATATTGGAGATAAGTCTGATATGTCGGATTAGTTCAATAGTGCAGTAGACCAAGCATACACAAATATATTTTAGTTTTCATAGAATGTTAACATTCATCATGTAAAATGGGAATAGGTAAACATGTTTTTTTACGCTGAACCAGAGCAGAAAACTTTAGAATGGAATATCCTTAATCCGGCTCAGTTAATTAATCTGGAGATTAATAACAAGAAGAAAATAAGCATTATTTAATCTGGAGATTAAGAAAAAGATCCCGATATCCACAATTCAAAAGTTCTCAGCTCAGACTTTTTTAGTTTTCTCCAACTGGGTTATCCTACAAATATATTCACGGATTTTCAAAATAAAAAGAGAACAATTAAAGAAATTGAAGCCAAACTAATTTTAGGTAGCAAAAGAGGCTTTCCTAAATGTGGTCTGATTTTGCAAACTTTTAAAATATATAATGAATAAGAAATGATTAAGAAAGAGATTATCTTATTGAGCTATATTAAAGATATTTGTTTACGTAATTTCTATTGACCACCTATTTATTTTTGTTCCCCCCTGCTTTAGAAATCTTTGCCTTAACAAAATTTAGTTCTAGATATTTTTGGTTTTCTCAAACTGATAACTTTTGATCTGTATTTGATATGTAAAGAGTCTTGCAGATTAATTGAGCAGAGAGAAAATTAAAGGAATTAAATCTTTGCCACAAACTCACAATTTCCAATCTCTATATCTTTGCAATCTGATGATTTAAACCTTTGTTATTTCAAACTCAGATTATATAATCTAGCAGAATTCATAGTTTGAAATATCCATGGTCTAGGACATTGGGTTGCAAAGATATAGGGTTTAGAAAATCAGAGTTTGTGGCAAAGACTCAGTTCCTTTAAAGAATTTGTTAACATATAAAATCTATCCTTCCTGTATCTTACAAAAAGTTTCAAGGGTACACGAAAAAAAAAGACACACAATTCATTATTCTCATTTTTGAAACTCGTATCCCTCTTTTAAGGAATTAATTGCTGATACACACCCAAGATATTTTCATGATATTTTTGATTTGTTACAGACCAATCTTATATTCTTTTACACTCAAAAATCTTTACACACAGTTTATGATTCTCATGTTTTAAACTCGTATCCCTCTTTTAAGGAATTGTTTGATACACACCTATGATGGTTTGTTCTCTCTTTTAAAGAATTGTTTGTTACACACTGCAACCTTAATTATACATTTGTGATTTGTCTTGTCTCTGTGATGATAAGACATGTTACTGTTGATTTAAGTAAATTTTGCTAATTTACTTTATATACTATTATTTAAAAAAACTTGTTGACGGGACTGTAAGTGAACCCTAAAAACGGTTCCCTTGAAACCTTTAGCCGATCAATAATTTGGAAAATATCGTCGTTTTGTAAAATTTTTAATTCTGTTAATCCCTTTATTGTTTTCCTGCATAGAAATGCAAACTCACTTTTGTCGGGAAATATTAATGAAGGATATCTAATTCAGACTTGGGCAGACAAAGCTTGCAATGGTACCGTTGTGAATTGGACTTTCGACACTTTATATACAGGGTCACTTGCAATAACGTTAAAAGACCCTTAAAATGAAATGTAAAACGTCAATTCTTCAAAAAAATATTTCAAACACCCATAATTTCATTTCTTAGAAATCATTAAAAATACTTAATTGATGTTTTTAGTTTTAGACATATAATTATATATATAAAAATATAATTGAAAGAAAGTTTAAATAAATTGATTGTGGAAAATAGAACCTGCAATATTCTTTAGTGTTTGGTAAATCAAGACACGAGAAGAGGAAGCTGTCGCCCATTGATAAAAGATGGCTTGAAAACCATACCAAATATACATCGCTGGAGATAGATGAGCTGTATAAAAGCTTCCATGCCGAGTATCCCAGCGGAGGGATTTTCAGAAAGTAAGGAGTTGTTGATCCCCCTAGAAAGCACTAATTCATATTTTTGGTGATCAAAAAAAATGTTAATCCCTTTTGATACTAGCTGAATATTGAATCCTTGTTTGGATATTGGATATTGAGTTTCGGCGTTAAAGTTTATCATTTAATACAAATTCTTAAGAAAGAGCAAGTTTTTTTATGTTTATTCCACAAAAATTATATTTTATATTAGCAGCAATAGTGTTTTTTTTTGATTGACGGGATTCTTTCCTTTAAAACCTTTTTATCGCAATATTATTTAATCATCATTTTTAGGCAGTTTGCTAAATTTTTCCCGCCTGGAATGGCTACAATCAAATTTTGTGATCATGTTTTCAGGTCAAATGTATTATAATCATTCAAAAAAGAAATTGATTCCAATTTTTTAACCCTAAAATCTTTGCAACCCAATGGTTCAGTTAAACTATTGATAAACTATGAATTCCGTTAGATTAGAAAATCTTAGTTTAAAATATCATGAAAAAGAAAGATTTTAATCATCAGGATGCACAGAAAAGTTTTGTGGCAAATACTAAATTTTTTGCTTATAAAAGTCACTCAACAGATTTGAAACAGTTTACTCTTTAATCTTTTTTAACTGAGAAACAGAATTGCAGAATAGGAATTGAACTATGGAATAGGAATTGAACTATGGAATAGGAATTGAACTATGGAATAGGAATATGCGACAGTCAGATATATATTATTTTCAATTATTTCTACATTGCTTCATATAAGCAAGAAATACGAAAGATATTCATTTATTTTTACTAGTATTGTAAATAGTAAAGGAAAGGCAGTATTTATTAATTACTTTTACTGAAAATTAGCCAATATTATCTAGAACCCTTGACACTGATGGGAATGGCTACCTGGATTTTAAAGAATTTGTGATGGCGAACGATCTAATCGCTGCGAGGACTCCTCAGGATAAACTACGCTGGACTTTTAAAATGTAAGTTTCACGCTTTATCAGATGAAGTTATTAAGGTACCGTTGTGAATTTGACAATCAATGTAGGCTCACTTGAAATTATGTCTACAGTTTAAAAGCCAAGAAAACTATTTTTTATTTTACTGTTCTAAATATTCTATTTTAAATATCAGACTCGAATTGATTAAAAGCGCTTAACTTCAAACCAATCTTTATAATTTACATTTCCTTTGAAAATTATTAAAGGATCTGTACTCAAAGTTTCAAGTGACCCTCAATGCAAAATGATGAAATGATCTTAATCTTAATAAAAAATGGTTTCAACCATTTTTTCGCGAAAATTTTTTTGTTATTGAACAAAAGTACAAATTTTTTGTTCAAAAAATATAAAGTATTTGATAAATCATATATTTTTATTATAACCAAACGCAATTAACAATGAGCAGGTGATATTATTAAAGGTTTGATGCAGATAACAGTGGAAATATAAATAAAATAGAAATGCAGAATGTTTTAAAGGTAATTTACAACATTTTTTATAGAAGTAATATATTTTTTTTTACAACTTTTGCCATGGTATCAAATACGATCGGAATAGAGAAGGTAGAGAGGAGCATGGGGGGGGGGGGGAGGAAGGGGAAAACAAGGTCAGAGAATATATCTGAGTGGAATACTTAATCACAGCCCACTGTGTACCGATCGTTTTTACTAAAGGAACACATTTTCTGAAGGATTGCAAAAAAACGGTAGTTTTTTTTACTGAATGAACAATTTTTTCAAATAAAATAAAAAAACGATAGGTTTTATACAGAACAAAATATTTTATGGAACAAACTATCTGTTTACTAAAAGAACAATAATATTGAACGAAACCCTTGTTATATGTCCGGTATAGAGTCTAGTCCAATCCGGAGTCACTGTCGCGCTTTGTGTCTATTCAGAACCAATAACAATTGCATCGGCGGTAGGATCTATCAAGCTATCTTTACATATTACAAGTTTTAATCATAGATCCACGTGTAAAATGGCGGTACAACTTATTTGTAAACCGAGCTATGGTAGTTCCTTGAATTGAAGTGACGTCATAACAATGGTATATTTTTAAGAGTCCGGCGTTCTTCCTTATAATGTACCAATCCGACGTTTGTCATGTCCGACGTTTGCATTGTCCAACCATTTTACTATCCGAATTCTGTGGGTCCAGCATTTGTAGTTTTACAATTGTTTCAATTTTCTAAATACAACTATTTTGATAATATTATATTAGGCGTTGTATTCTATGGTGGATGGAAATGTATCCGGAGCTAGAAGGGGAAATACAGAGGAAAAGGTGAAATATAAATTAATAACAAATTATGAGAAATATTTCCCCACATTTTCCTATTCTCAACTTTTGGTGATTTATTTTGAAATATGTCATGGACACCCCCCCCCTTCCCCTCCCTTAACTATCACACTTTTGATTTTGTTCCTAATCCTCTCTTTTTGGATACCCCTACTGTATAAAAGTTACTTTTGATGCCAATTACAGATTCGATGCTAAATCGATTGGAATAATATTCGATTGAACTAAAGTCAGGCGGGCTTTAGAGCATTTAAACAGTTATAAATTATATCATGTTAATACTTATTAAAAAAAAACATATCAGATTTGAGGACTAAAGTCATTATAAACGTTAGTCTTAATAAACATTAATCCAAAACTTACGTTCGTTCAATCAATGTTTAGTTCAATTGATATCATCAAAACCAGGAATGCGCAAATAAAATCTGGTTTTTCAAAAGTTGAAGAGCGCATCTTAACATGACACGCTGATTGGTTGAACTTTAAACTTCGATATCGAATGCATATTAACCTAATCTCAGGTTTAGTAAAACCAGTAGATCAAGCATTAATCTCGATATCCACTATTCTAAAGTTGTCAGCTCTGTCCTAACCTAGCCTGGCATAGTATACTCACGGATGGTTGACCTTTTACCGAAGGAGGGGGAGGCTGCAGAGTCACAATCATAGAAAACCCCAAGAGTTTATATATGGAGATCTGCAGGGTGTCCCAAAAAACATGGGAATTCAGTGACGAATTGTATATCGTCTTTGCTATGAATTAGCATTGTAATACCTAATTTCAAAAGACATAATATTATATTATGTCTGCTAGAGGAGCTAGAGTTTATTTTATAAAAAGGTCAAAAGACTGTAAAGATGAGTCTATAATGTCTCTGGAAGATGAACAGTTAAGACGGACAAGTTTACTCTGTTTGTATACTGCAATTTTCTTGTTTTACTAAGCACAACCGTATGCAGTCAAAAAAATCTTTTGCTTCATTATCTTTTACTTTGAAATCAATTTTAATATAACATGACTCCCATATAATATTTTTATTGATCTTTGGTATCAAGCAACTAAACAAATTATGGAAAAAGACATTCTAAACTATTCACCAACTGTCATGTTTCATGGGACACCCTGTAGCAGACGAAACTCTTACAGATTACAGCTTTCTCAGTAGATATCACTAAACTAAATCAAAGAATTATTTAAAAAGACGATATCGAATTCGTCACTGAATTTCCATGTTTTTTGGGACACCCTGTAGCTCATGTAGATCTTGATCATACACAGCTTACGTCCAATTGAAGTAAATTGCACGTAAAGAAATATTTTATGTTTTCAATCAAAACTCCTATTACTGTAGAGCTACTATCAATGATGATTTGAATTTCTAATATATGATAAGATAAATTTGCTTTTTTTCTACTTCTGCTCAAACCCAAAACACGAGGAGGTACCAGTGGTGTCGTATTTTATCTTCTCCTTCTAAATAGTTTGCAGTGAGCTTTGTGAATCGGATATGCAACTCTTTAAATGGAGCTGTTTACATAACATTACGTGAACAGTATCTTTAAATTCTTATATTTGTTCAGGCGCAAAGGCATTGTGAATCCTTGTTTACATTAATAGATATAGATGGAGATGGGAACTTAACGGAACAAGAGTTTTTAAGGGTAATTACTTATACTTTATTCTTCGTAGAGAAATTCGTGCATGTTTTTATGTTTTTTTTTAATTGACGGAAGTCAAAAACCCGGAATGTACGCTAGCTTGCAGCGTAAATTCAACACAGCTGACGTTATATATTTTCCTCTAATACCACGAATTTTATATTTACAACGCTGTTTTAAAAATTTTAATGTAAATATTTATTTCCAAAACTTCTAGAAGAGTGAATAAAAACTCTGCTCTGCAAATTATAGGCTACTTGAAAATACGTCCATAGTTCCCTTTAAATTAGCATTCTTTTTAACTATATAGTTACAGAGTTAACCACAAAGGATGAGACGGCAAAGACGACCTAAAACTCTTAAAATATGTCGATTCCAAGGTTAAATAAAGACTTCTGCCTTGAAAATAGTCTTTTAATAGCTTTCATATGATTTTACAAAGAAGTAACAAGTTTAAAGTTGTAGAAATTAGGAATATAAGAAAACACTAACAGATAATTTTCGTACAGTCGCTTTTCGTCTCTGAAGTCTCATCCTTTGTGTGTCTTATATGTGCACTGTGCAGTTTGCATAGAGTTATATAGGGTTCTTAATCGTTCTTGAAAACGATCGTTAAACGATGGTTTATTGCTTCGTTTTTTAATCGTTTTAAACTTTTAGAAAACGAACGTTTTTATGAAAACGATTTGCGACCGTGTTTTATACGATTGTTTTTTAAAAAACGATCGCTTTTAAAAAAACGATCGCTTTAAAAAAAAACGATCGTTTTGAAAAAAAATTTATTGACAATTATGTTAACAATCGTTAACAAACAGTCGTCGTTAACAATCGTTAACGAAGGGTTGTCGTTAACGAAACGACGAAGAGTTATGGGGGATCTAAAACTTCTTGATATTTTCTTAAAAGCTACTCAATGATAAGTACAGATGCCCTTCAGGTCGGTTTCCTAGTCTTTGTTAACGATCCTTAACGAAGGTTCATCGTTAACGAAACAACGAGTTTTATAAAAATGATCGTTTTAAAAAACAATCGTTTTCAAAAAAGATCATTTTTCAAAACGATCGTTTTAAAAACGACCATTTTTAAAAAACGAAGTTTTAAAAAACGATCGTTTTAAAAACGATCGTTTCGTTTTCGAGTTTTCTTCGTCGTTTTTATAACGAAACGATCGTTTTTCAAAAAAAATTAAAACGTTAACATTCCTAGTTAAGGAACACTTATAATCTAACAAGGTTGAGACTTCAAGATCGACGTGTACACCATATTTAATACAACCAAGTTTTAACTATATCGGGGCTCTGACGAAATTGACAGAAAATCATAAATGTAACAAAGTTGATACAGCAAATTTTATACGTTTTTTTTCTGAAGTCTCATATTTTATGAGTAACCCTGTATGGTCAAATAATTTTATATTAATTTTATACTATTCATCAGGGATGTATGCAAGACAATGATTTAATGCAGAAATTGGAGAAAATAGTTGAGGATAGCCAACCTCCAGTATCATATCAGTCATAAAAATTGTTATTATTTACAATAAAGATGTCCCAAAAATATGTTTAAAAATATAATTAAATATTACAGATTACATACATTTAAAATTATAGCGAAGAAGTTTGCTGTCTATAGAAGCACTGTAATATATTCTAGATCTGTTAATTTGTATTGCAGTGTTTTCATTTTGTTTTTTGCATTTTTTAACAGCTAGGATTGTTGTAAATATAATAATTAGACTTGCAAGACTAAAAATTGCAATCCCGGCAATTATATTGTATATGTTTAAAGTCCAAAAAATGTTTTTCCATCATCATAAGTTTAGTCAACTTTATTTGTTCTTTTTGATCAAAACCATCAGCATCGTATTCCATGTTGTTAATAAAAAACATTGTATTCAGATTAAAAGATATAATTATATAAGATATTAAAAGATATATATAATTAGTTAACAAATCAAGCTTTTCAATAAATAAATCATTTTTTATAATTGTAGGATTCTTTGTAAACAGTAAAGTGTGTGTATCGTTAAGGACTAATGGATCATGAAATGTCATTGTACTTTTGACAATTTCACAATCGTGTTCGTATTCAGCGCAAAACATTTTTTCTTTTTTAAAGTTACAGTAATATTCATTCTCAACGATATATGTGCACCTTCCTGAATCATAGAATCCAGTTTCATTTCCAAATCCATTTTTTGAAAAGTAATAACATCTTTTTTCATCACAAATTGGCAATGGAATTATGAGATTTTCGTAAAACAAATCATCATAATAATCCCACTGTAGAAAAAAACTGTTGGGTTGTAAAGCACTAATGCTTAAAGAGCTTATATGTTTATCATCCAAGATGGAGGGTAAAAAAATTGATGATTTTGAATTTGAAAGTAAAGTTTTAATATTTCTGCAGTCAAAAATTGCATTATTTAAAAGATCAAGTAAATCTTGCTCGTTAGATAAAGGTTTTTTTTCTTCAGAATTTACTTTGGTAATTGAAGATCCTTGATTCATGGTTTCAATTTTTATCTTTAAAGAGTCAATTTCCAATTGTAAGTTTTGCAAGGGAGAAACAATTGAAAGTAAATGTGTTTTATCTTCATAGTTGTTGAATATTATTTGAAATAGAATATTTTATCTCTGCAATGTTATTTTTTAATGTCAATAAATCGGAATTATGTTCATCACTTTTTTGTACTTTAGAATTCAAAATATTGAATACACTTTTTTCTAATTCTTCAATTTTCGAATTTACTCTGGAGTTATCTGTAGTTTTGTCAGAAAGTTTTAATTCATTTAATTTTAAAGATAGTTCTGATAGTTTTGCATCATAATCGGGTCTAGTGCTTAAAACTGTTTGAAGTTGTGACTCAATTTTATTTGTTAGTTCTAACAGACTTGCCTCTACTTGTTGTAATTTTTCTTTCTGATCATTTAAATTACCTGTATTGGATAAATGTTCTTTTATTACCTGGATGTCGTCTTCATTCTCACTGATTTCGGAAAGTAATTTATTTATTTTTAAGGAAATTCCTGATAATTTTGCATCATAATCGGGTCTAGTGCTTAAAACTGTTTGGAGTTGTGTTTCAATTTTATTTGTGAGTTCCATTAGATTTGTCTCTATTTGTTGTAATTTTTCTTTTTGATCATTTAAGTTACCTGAGATGGAATTTAAAGAATTTGAGCCGCGGTTTAAATCTGCCAAAACCCGGTTTAAATTAAGCGCCGGCTTAAATCTTGAAACATTTGATACAATTTTAAGTGGAACCAACCATATTTAAGCCGCGGCTTAGATTTAAACCGCCGCTCAAATTCTTTAAATTCGGCCACTGTATTGGATAAATGTTCTTTTATTACCTGGATGTCGCCTTCATTCTTGCTGATTTCCGAAAGTATTTTTAAGTTTAAATCTGCCTGTCTTACTGTATCTAACCTATTTGTAAGTTCAGAAAGACTATTTTCTAATTGACTTAATTTTTGTTTTTGTTCATTAAAATCGGTATCCGAAACTTGGTTTTGAAGCTTACAAATGTTGGCTTCATTTTGACTTACCTCGGTTAATATCTGCAATAAACTTACTCTACATAGGAGTGGATGTAGTGTGATAGCATACATTAGCTGTTAGATAGGAGTGGATGGAGTGTGATAGCATACATTAGCTGTTAGATAGGATTGGATGGAGTGTGATAGCATACATTAGCTGTTAGATAGGATTGGATGGAGTGTACTACATCAGCTGTTAGATAGGAGTGGATGGAGTATAATACATCAACTGTTAGATAGGAGTGGATGGAGTTTAATACATCAACTGTTAGATAGGATTGGATGGAGTGTGATAGCATACATTAGCTGTTAGATAGGAGTGGATGGAGTGTGATAGCATACATTAGCTGTTAGATAGGAGTGGATGGAGTGTGTTATCTTTAGTATTCATACGCCCCAGAATCTTACCTCCAGTATCATATCAATCATCATATTATTAACATCATACCTCCAGTATCATATCTCTGCAGTATCATATACCCCCAGTTTCCTATGTCCATCATACCAGCTTACCTTCAGTACCTTACCAATCATCATATTTTTAACATCCTACCACCAGTATCCTATACCTCCAGTTTCATATATCCAAGGTATCCAACCATCCTACCTCCAGATACGATATACGATATGCTATAATTTATACATTGTAACCCACAAAGAATGAGGCTTAAAAGACGACTGTACAGAATTTATTTTGTCCTTGATTACGTGCATTCCTGAAGTCAGAATTTGTGTGTTTTAAATCTTGGTATCAAATATATCTCATCTTATGTAAATCTAAATAAAAATACAGATATGATGCTTTATCGATTAGACTAATATCCGATGGAACTAAAGTCAGCTGTTCCCAAGCCGGCTTTTAGAGTATTTAAACAAATATAAATTTAATCATGTTCATATGAACTTCTTAAAGAACATATTTATCACATGGACTAAAGTCCTTTTGAACGTTAGTCTTAATAAACATTAATTCAAAACTTACGCTCATTCGATCGATCATTAGTCCAATTGATATGACACCATAAATGCGGGAAAATTAAAAACCGGTTTTCAAAAGTTAAAGAGCGCATCTCTAATCTCTAGAAGTTAATCTGACCACTAATTTAGTCTTGAGATTATCATAAAGAAAGGATCAAGCATTGATCTCGATATCAACCATTCTAAAGTATTCGTCTATGATTCCCTAGAGCTATGAAATTGTTGTTATAAAGCCAAAACTTTCAATATACCATTGGAAGAATATATTTAAGGCAGAAACCCCAAATAAATATATTTTCAGAAGTTGAAATTTTTGTTTAAAATGGATCTTCAACGCTTGATCAGACATGATCACTATACGGAGCAAAATTAATCGGTAAGTTGCACGCGAGGAGATCAATGCATGCTTGATCCCTAAATTTTCAACACAAAAGATCTGGCCTCAGGCCCTGAAGTGAGATCCAGGTTATCCTTAAAGTCTTATATTTTGGGGGGCTAGGGTAACTCTATATGTTTATAAATATTTTAATGTTTTGTGTTAAACTTGGTAAATATTGTATATTAATTACACTTTGATAATTAAGTTAATTATCTTTTTATATTTATGATAATTGCTTTAATTATTCTATTTTAAATAAACTTATGTTGTTCTGAAATATATAATATCAACAATTATTTAAATAATTATAAACAGCTGTGAATTGCTTAAGAGACAGTTGATGTAATACAAGTGACCCTCTACTTAAAGAGACAGTTGATGTAATTCAAGTGACCCTATGCTTAAAGAGACAGTTGATGTAATTCAAGTGACCCTATACTTAAAGAGACAGTTGATGTAATTCAAGTGACCCTCTACTTAAAGAGACAGTTGATGTAATTCAAGTGACCCTATACTTAAAGAGACAGTTGATGTAATTCAAGTGACCCTATACTTAAAGAGACACAAGTCCGGTAATGAATAGGCAATGCATAGGACCAAGATTTAGATTTTGAAAATTGATAACTTTCAATTTTTTATAAAAGTGACCGGCGAGTTTCTGCAACAGAAAATAATGCATGAAATAATCAGAATTAAACACATTATTGATTACATAAAGTAGTGGGTTCATTGTGAATTAGAATTCAACTCTTTGATTAAAGAGTCACTTGAAGTCATGTCTATATATAGTCTCAAAATATAAAAAACAGATGTGATAGTCTTAATTGCATCCAGGCCAGTTTCGATTAAAGAATCTCATAATTTCACAGATAGCTTGTTCTCTTTCTGATGGTCTTCTTGTTGATCTTGTTGTGGTTGGTTGAGCTGTTCTTGTTGTTTCTGTAGTTCTTGTTGTTGGTATATTTTGTTCAATTATTTGTTCTGAAGACATGATCTCGCTCGCGCTGCGACAACCCCCTCTTAACATTAGATACTTGTCATTTGGTGTCAGACTTTTCAGAAAAAGGAAATTATTACTCGCTTAAAATCTTATTTTTCTAATCATTAAATCGATATTCCAAAGTTTGAAATAACAAAGGTTTACGCCCTAATGGTTGGCACAGGTAAAGGAATAAAAATTGAGTTTGAGACGAGTTATCAATAATATATCTTTATGTAATCTGTATTTATTTATTCAAACTGAAACAAACAATATAAACTGTTTAAAAACTATTTTTTACAACAAAGAAAACTCACAATTTAGTATCTTAATTTTTTTCGTGTTTGCTTTGGTTCACCCCTTTATCTATATATAAATTTGGCTGGTCTGTTTGTTTGTTTGTTTGTTTGTTTGTTTGTATCCAATAAACGTCAAAACGGCTGAACCGATCGGGCCCAACTTTTTTGTGGCACCTCGCGTTATCCCAGGGAAGGTTTATGATAAAAAATTTAAAAAAAATGTGTTTTAAAGGTTTTTAATTTTGTAAAAACTAATAAATTCTTGAAAATCCGCGATTTTTTTTTAAAAATTCCCAACATTTTTTTCTCGAAGCGCCTTGAATTTCTAGTAGGGACAATTTTGAATAAGCTTTGCAAAAACATTTCTGAAAATCATGTTTTTAAATGATGAATTTTTAATTTTAACCTGTAACAAACTTTTCCTATTCCACATTCAGTTCCTATAAATATATAAAAGTTTTAGGGATTAGAAAATTACATTTTTAAGCAAGTAATTAGTAAATCTTACCTTGCAGAGCTGGGGCATTCGGAGTTTTGAGCTGATATCTAAATCGGCACCAGAGAGATTCACAAGGGTCATTTATTTGACTGTAATAAAAAAATGATATTTTTATGATTTGTGGTTTCGTCCTGTAAACTTTCATTTTATAGATATATATATATATATATATATATATATAAGGATCCCTTGCCTCTTTGATAGAAAACTTTAATTTCATTTTTGGTAAATCAAAGTACTAAAATGTTTTTATACAGGGTGTCCCAATAAACAAGGGAATCCATACAGCGTTTTTCAGAATAACAAAACATTTTTTTAGCGTTTAAATAAATTAAACTGCAGCAGATGTCACTTTATTTTGACCATTGAAATTTGGTAACACAACGCTAATTTTTTACAAAGACGATTTTAAACTCGTCTCTTAAATCCCATGTGTATAATACGTAAATGTTAATCATTTTGTGTTCTATATGTTTAAAGCCATGTATTTTGTATGTGCAATATACATATGTCACATTTTTAAGTGTCGTGTTAACCGGCTCTGAAAAGTTCGTTTCAAATGTGCGTCATCACTGAGTGTCTCTTCTTATTTATTGAATTAGTGCGTCCAAGCTGCAGGTATCAGATCAGATTTTAGTATTTGTGGGACTGTTTCTTTACTTAAAGGGATTCTGTGCAAAAATTAAAAGAGTGTAGGGTAAATAATGATTTTTTGTTACCTGGGGCCTATAGCGCCGGTATAAAAATGCCAATCTAAAATTAAAGAAATATTAAATATTAAATTTTAAATCGTAAATTAGGTTCTGCACATTTTCAGTTTGTATCATTTTTTACCTTTTCCGTACATATAATTGCATTGAGCTTCGCCATCAAACTTTATCCCCGGCATTTCTACATATAATATATTCTAGATTAATTTTGCTAAATTATTTTTTTTGTAAATCATGTTGAATTATTATATTTATAAATCATTTACACTGTTACACAACACACACTATTTTATCAAACAAAGATCGCTTAGCAAATGAAAGACCTTTTTATATTATAGATGAAGCTAAACATATTTTGATGTTTTCTTTTATTGAAAAATTTGTATTCACTCGGCTTTTAGGGCGCTTCGCGCCCTACTTCTATTTAAATTGTGAACATGTTCTTTTTGCTTACATTTTAAAACAAAGAAGAAAATTTTTTTGCGGATTTAAAAAAAAAAATTCGCGGATTTTCAAGAATTTAATTTTTTTTTACAAAATTAAAAACCTTTAAAATACATTTTTTAAATTTTTATCATTGATAAACCTTCCCTGTGGTCACGTGATGTCCCACAAAAAATTTGGGCCCGATGGGTTCAGCCGTTTTGACGTTTATTGGATACAAACAAACAAACAGACAAATTTTTAAAATTTTTATCATTCATAAACCTTTCCTGTGGTCACGTGATGTCCCACAAAAAATTTGGGCCCGATCGGTTCAGCCGTTTTGACGTTTATTGGATACAAACAAACAGACAGACACCCAGACAAACAGACAGACAAGCCAAATTTATATATAGTTAAAGTTCCTAAAGTCGGCATTTAAGATTTCTGAAACAAGTTTTACGTTTACACAAATTTAAGCATCCTAATGATTATATACATCATTCCTAAATACCTTGCTTGTTATAAACTAGCCCTCCTGTAACAGTGTTGTCCAGGCAGTTGCCTGATCTGAAGTTTGGAAGACTCTTCACAAAGTCATTTATTTGCCTGAAATTATAACTAAAGTGAGATCAGAAATTTTTATTGAGAAATATAATTTTTCTTTGTATGTTGCAATTATTTTAGAATATTTAAAAATGTTCAGGACACTTCTGTAGGAATAGTTCAGTTGCAGATTACAAAATTGTATTTTGTAATTTAATTCATGAACTGATAAAAACAATCTCTTTTTGATACTTTTTTACTGGAGGTCGTCTTCTTAAACTAATTGGCACTGAAATGTTTGGCCAAACGTACTCTTTTCTGGATCTGTGTTCCATTTAGCATAGATGACGACCTCATGTCAAAAATGTCATAAAAAAAATTGTTCTTCGAATTGTGTCAAACTATCGCTGTAATAATTGGAAGCATATTGCATTATTGCATCCTTATTGCGAATCACCAATCTCAGAAAGTGTATATTAAGGTATCAAATTGGAATGCCAGTCAGCATAAAAAGACGACTTCCTTTCAAAAAGTGTCATAAAAGAAAGTGTTCAAAAAGTGTCATAAAAGAAAGTGTTCAAAAAGTGTCATAAAAGAAAATGTTTAAAAATTGTCATAAAAGAAAGTGTTTAAAAATTATCATAAAAGAAAGTGTTCAAAAAGTGTCATAAAAGAAAGTCTTCAAAAATTGTTTTCTCATACAGTTATACCATAAATTAGCCATAAATCGAATTCAAATGTCGTATTCTTTACTTTCTGATAATGGAATGTTGCAGATATTTAGTTTTTTAATTAAATGATTATATGGAACTCTTTAAAACTGTTCCCGCATATTCATAGCTATTTATTTATTCTCGCAAATACTGATATATACGTAAATAGTATACAAAACCCATTGAAAAATTGTCAAGACGATATTTGATAAATTCTTTCGATGTAAATTGCTTACAATTAGGGTTTAACTGTAAGAACTGACTGTCGCCATAATAATTGTACACATATTGTATGCTTATTGCGAAATAACAGATTTCAGAGAATAAATAGGTCAACACTTGCAGTGCCCGTTAGCTAATGAAGACGACCTTAAATTAAAAACTGTCAAAAAAGCGTTTTTTCTTGGAATTTCTTTTTACATATAAATTAATGTAATTATTGGAATTTTAAAATGGAAAATAAAATTTAACCTTTGAGTGCATGACGACCATGTGTTGGCCCCAGGTCCAAGCATTGGTCCCATAATATAACCTTCTCTCTTACATTCTCTTTAGAAAGAAAACAAATTAATTATTTTAAGGGTTGTGTGAGAAATAAATCCAAAGGAACTGAGTTTTTACCAAAAAGTCAAACTTTCTAATTCCTATATCTTTGCAACCTGATTGTGTAAACATTATATATTTCAAACTTTGACACTTTAATCTAACAGAATTCATAGTTTGAAATATCAAGGGTCTACAACATCGGGTTGCACAGATATCGAGATTCGAAAATCAGAGTTTGTGACAAAAACTCAGTTCCTTTAAGTTTTTTTGGCAAGGTTTTCAATATTTAACACAATATACAACTATTAACATAGGAACAAATGTAATTATTCAACGGGAAGGCCCTATTTGGCGTAACTGATATGTGGGACAATTTTACTAAACACCATGCACATCGTGCCTTATCCCAGATACAACAAAAAATTTCTCAAAGAATTTTTTTTTTTTTAAATTGTTAGTTCCCTGTTGTCTCTATCCCCGTCATGATCAGCTCCCAGGTTGTGTGCCAGTTCATGAGTCACTAAAAAAAATTTTAAAATTATTAAAAATTATCAAAAATCAAACAAATTCTAAAATCAGCCCTTAAGCACATAATAATTAAAATTAAGATAAAAAACTTATTAATTGATTCACAAATCCCTTATCAGTTTCAAATCAAAGACGATAATATTGGGACTGTTATCGAAAGTTCCATGCTGACCGTTCAAATAAAGAGGGGACATTCCCTTTTAACCTTTGACTGCTCAAGGATGACAACATTTTCCTTTTTTATCTACAGAAATATTCGTAATTGTTGCAAATTTTGTTTGTAAGCTGTTTAAGAGTCAAGGAACATTTATATTTACTTTCTAAAAGTGGCAGAATATAAATACTCACTTTCGAATTTTTAAAAACCGAGTTGAACATAGAATATTCCAGATTTTCTAGAGCAATTATTGTGGCGTCATCTACGTTCACGCAGTACGGTAACGTACACTCCAATTTTACGGTTTTCAAACAGCATTTAAGAAATATATATATTCACTGAGTTCTTTGTCAACAATGATAAGTCAAAAGTTTAAATGGTACCGTTGTTAATCGGGGATGCCCCTATTTAAACGTAGGCCATTTTAAATTACGCTTATAGTCCCTTTAAAATATAATGTTTAGTTGAAGTCCCACGAAACATGACAGTTGGTGAATAGTTTAAAATGTCTTCTTCCATGATTTGTTTGATACCAAAGAGTATAAAATAGAAATAATTTATGAGAGTCATCTTATATAGTAATTTGAGTTAAAGATTTTTTAAGCTAAAAAACTGCGAATAAGTCTTTAATATTAAATACAGTATATGGAAAAATACATTCAAAACTATTCACCAACTGTCATGTTTAGTGGGACACCTTGTATGTCCTGTGTTTAATATTGTTCTATAGTTCTGCTGACCTATAAGAGAAGTTGAACCTAAAGATCTAGCTTCTGCAATTGTACAACTATATTCCGCACTACACATTCCAGATAGATAAGCCATCCCAGAACTTCCTAGAAAACTAGAATTTGTATATTCTTTTTTTTTTCTTTGATACAATAATCTATCTATGGGTTTCCCCTATCTTTTAGAAGTTGAAAACATTTTTTACCTCATCTCAGGACATGCTTGTTTTTAGTAATATATTTATTTTATTATTTTTTATAGAATAAATGGTACAGTGTACAATTGTATAATTGTACACTGTACGTACAGAGTACAATTGTATAATTGTACACTGTACGTACAGAGTACAATTGTATAATTGTACACTGTACGTACAGAGTTAGTATTGCTCCTTATTGTCTTCACTTTGAAATTTCTGTGGTCAATATGTATTAGTTGTTGTAGTGTATGTATACATTTGTTCCTCTTTAAAGCTTGCATGATCCTAGTGTTGAATGTGTGTTTACCGTTTATTAATTGGTTTCCAGATGTAGCATACAGATCAATTTCTGTTAATAGACGGGCATAATCCCAGCGTTAATAGAATCGTTTGATCCAAGGGTTTAAGTATGCTTACCATTCATTTGTCATGGTTTCCAAATGTAGTGCACAAATAAGTCCCTTTTAATAGATGATCAATGATCATAACCTTTAAGTGGGTTTACCGTTCATTTGTTGGTTGCCAAATGTAGTGTATAGATCAGTTCCTGTTAAAAGAAGCGCATGATCCCAGCGTCCAGACCTCCAAGTTTTTTGCTTCCTTTGGTAGTTACAGAAACTAAAATAATATAAACTCCTTCTAGAGGACTGTCTTAGTAAACTTCTATTTAAAAAGGGTTAAGTTGATTTATGACTATGAATTTAAAAGTTTATCTAGTTAATAAGCAAAAATCAAATACCATGTTCAAAATTCAAGAAAAATTCTGCTGTGCTCTATAAATGGCAATTGTGAAAATGTGCAGTGTCTAAAATCTGTGAAATATATCTTTGTACAATTTTTTAAACATTTTTTTTAATCATATGAAATTACAATAAAAAAACATACAATCTAAATGATATAGAAAGTCAAAGAAAAATTTTAGAAAAATACTAACTTTTCCAGGTAGACCTTGATATCTCCCGCAGGGATTAGATCCCTGTCTTTCAACTGAATAATGTCAACTATCCGTATTTCTAAACCCATATCTAAGGAGGGGTCATCTAAACAATTGGTTTTCGTTAATTTAATTCAATTTTGATGTAATTTCAACGTAATTTTGATTTAATTCGACTTCATTTTAGAAGGACCGTTCAATTATTTGGTTAATTCATGGTAAACTAAATAGTCTATTATCTATTCATTGTTATTAATTTTTACTTTTCTGAGATATCTATGAATATTTAACAGAGAAATTCAAAACAAGAATATTTGTGTTATTTTGGCTCAGAAAACTATTTAATTGAAATTATTTGCAAATCTTCAATTAGATGATCACATGACATCACATTGACAGTCCCTGTAAAGATTTTAAAACTTGCCTCAAACTCTGAATTTAATACCTCTATTTTTTTGCAACTTGATGGTGAAAACATTTCTAACATTGGCTAATTTACTAAGCATAAGTTTGAAATATCAAAGATCTACGACATTACTTTGCAAAGATAAAATTGGTTGAGAAAAATAAAGAGAGTTTGAGGCAAGTAATTAGTACCATTCATGCCAGTTTTTCCGCCACTGATAAGCTATTTGAGATAAACAGGCCGAAAGTATGTCGTTTTCTTATTTGTTCTTTTTCGTATAGTCCGGATTGAATTATACTTGTTTAAGTAAACTCTGTAATATTAGCAAAAAAATATTTATTGGTCGGATGTATTTTGTCATTTATATTTAAAAATAAAAATTTACCAAAATACATCTGGACTGACTGAACAATAGTCTGAATCATGCTTGACATCTGGGCCTGAATTTCAGTCTCAGAAAAACCAGGATTTCTAAAATATTGTTATTACAGCAAATATCTAAATTATTACAGAAAATATCTATATTATTACAGCAAACATCTAAATTATAACAGAAAATGTCTAAATTATTACAGAAAATATCTAAATTATTACAGAAAATATCTAAATTATTACAGAAAATATCTAAATTATTACAGAAAATATCTAAGTTATTACAAAAAATATCTAAATTATTACTGAAAATGTCTAAATTATTACAGAAAATATCTAAATTATTACAGAAAATATCTGAATTATTTAAGAAAATAATTTGCAATGTTTTAACTTGTGTTAGTTTTGAACGGGTTCTGGTGGGGTTACAAATGAAAGTAAAAATGTAAATACCTTTCTCGTACATATTCATAAAATGATTGATCACTAGAAATATTTCCTTGTGATAAAACTTTTAAATTATATTTGCATTTTCATCTATTTTAATCCAGACTTTGAAAAAGAATGTTAAAAAAGTTTTCTTGAAAATATTTCCCTAAATATCATTAGTTCCATGATAAGTTCGTCCGCAGCTCTTTTCTCGAATATTGAATGGTTTTGTGTCAAATTGTAGCGTTCTGCCAGCTCTTCAGGGCGCATAAAATCCTCAGGAGTGTTGATTGCGGAATTTTCCCGCCTTTTTCGAGTACCATGCCGAAGTGCATCTAAATTAATATCTCTATATTATTAGGCCGTACCTTACAGTTGTCGTCGTATATATCCTCACAATGAAGACGACTTCACTTTATACAATGAAGACGACTTCAATTTATACAATGAAGACGACTTCAATTTGTACAATGAAGACGACTATTTACTTGAATTTTGATTTCTACCAGGATTTTAAACAGCTTGGATACACATAAAAATGGAAACAAAGAAAAGCTGCCAATTAACATTTAATGTTTACTTGTAAACCAAAACCCATAGGGAACATCATCATCATCATTTTACTGATATAAACACCGACCGTTGAATATAAAACACAGCAAATATGCAGTGTACAAAGCAGACAGCTCCATTTTACTCAATTTACAACCTAATAGTAAAACTATTTGTTTTTTATATGAATATCTGATACACATAAGATTGATAAAAAAATTAGTCCACAGCTTAGGGGGCTATACTGTATCGCAAGCCTAATTAGAGATTAAAAAAACAGAATTTCTAAATTTTTTCATTTTTATACATATTTTATTACTTTTCTTGTTTCACATTGATAAATCTTTAAAAAAATTTAATTTTTATCAATGTTACCTAATTCTTTATATCTCTCCTGTAACTCTGGTGCTAAAATAAAATCAGATTCATCTGTAAAATAACATGATTTTATTGACGTATAATAAATCATTCATAACTAGTATTTTAGTTTATTGTAGAAATAAAAATATAATATGTTTTTAAAATTCAAACCTGATAGTTGTGTACTGTTTTGTTGTGATGAGTCACTAGAAAAATACACAATTATATAGTTTATATAAAATCTAAATATATAAAATACACAATTTTATAGTTTATATAAAATCTAAATATATAAAAACTAACAATGTGTTTAAATTCTTATCATGATTTGCAAAGTCACCAAAACATTTGAAAATAGCTTTGACACAAAATGGGTCGTAAATTCCATGCATAGTCCCATACAAAGAATTCAGTTTTTTATGCTGCCTATGTTTCCGGTATTTATAGGCCTAGATACATAACGGAAAGACTTATATTCATAAAATGAAATATATTAATTATGTTACGATGAATCATGTTAATGTATTATTACGCAAAATACTGAGTTACATAAATTTTTAATAGTCTAGGATATTTCTGTTTTTAGTCGTCTAGGATATTCTTTTTTTAGTTCTCTAGGATATTTCTGTTTTTAGTCGTCTAGGATATTTCTGTTTTTAGTCGTCTAAGATATTTCTGGTTTTAGTCGTCTAGGATATTTCTGTTTTTAGTCGTCTAGGATATTTCTGGTTTTAGTCGTCTAGGATATTTCTGTTTTTAGTCGTCTAGGATATTTCTGGTTTTAGTTCTCTAGGATATTTCTGTTTTTTTATTGACTAGCTTGGGAACCAAGCTTTGCCTGGAAACTAACTTGATTTTTAAATTCTTAATTCTTAATTCAGAATTCCCCGTGATTTAACCGAGTTCCTTAATCAAAATTTGTCAAACAAACAAACAGAGATTACTACTTTATATACATAAGTACTAGCTTGGGAAACCAACTTTGCCTTGAAACTAACTTAAATTCTTAAAAATTCTACCTACACAATTCAGAATTTTAAAACCCAGAAAAAAACATTCCCGTCCGTACGTAGTTCTATCGATATCCTTATCAAAATTAGTGCCAAATTGGCCAGGGGGCTTCCGTATTTTGATTGGACGTAGAGTAAAACAAACAAATATGAACCATAACAGAGCTTACTTCTTTATAAATATAGATTTATTATGTTCTATACTATGTTAACCAGAAAGATGTTGAATTAATATTGTCTTTATGCTCACTCGTACTTAAACAAAATGTGTTTTCTTTTACCTTTGGAGGATTTCTTAATTTATATATAATATATTCGTTGTTAACTCTGTCATGGTGTTTGTTTGTCCGATCATAACTCAGGAACCCCTGGACCGATTTGCCTCAAATTTTGATTGGTAAACTCGAAAAAACCACGGAAATCTGCCGAGTGGGGCGGGAAAAATGGCTAAAATCGCGGGTAAACGGCAGTGGTAACTATACACTGCATTTAACTTTAAAAATGAATCCTATATGAAAATGGTTGCTAATCAAGAAAATTATTCTGTACACAAGTAAAAAAAATTGATTTTTAAATGTTTTCTTGAATAGTGCGATCACAACCTTATTTTTGAATAAATTTTTAAAAAAAATTAAAACTAAGGAAAAATAAGTTGCCATTTTCGGTCATCAGGTTGCATAAAAATCACTGGCAAGTTGAATACAATTTGAATTTACAATTGCATTAAGAATTTTTGATTAAAATGATAAATAATTCGAAATATTTCTAGTTGCTCGGATAACCAAATAATTCAACATTTTGATATAATTCATTCAACAACATTGATGAGATTGCCTGATTACGCGATTTTGAATAAAATATACAATCTTGAATATTACCGTGATGAGTACCCTGAGCTGAAAACTTAAGATTGTGATATCCTTAATCCCGATTGGTTAATTAATCTTGAGATTAATAATAAAAGGAGAACAAGCATTATTTAATCTTGAGATTTAGAAAAAGAGTGGATCAAGCATTAATCCCGATATCTATTCTTCAAAAGTTCCCAGCTCTTCCCAAGAGAATATTTTTATAAAATAGTTTAGAGAAAAAATGAAATAAGACTTTATAGATAACTTTTTCTAAACCTTTTATAATTCCTTTTATCTTTCCAACCTGATAATATTAACTTTTATATTTTTAAGTTTAACTTTTGGATCTAGCAAAATTCTTAGTTGCAAAGATATAAAGATTAAAAAAATTCAGAGTTTGAGACAAGTTAAGCGATTATAGATATTCTTCTGCGTCTAAATATCTACACATGTCTAATTTTACAGGTTATATACAGTGAGACCCATTAAACTTTGGATTAGTACGACGATTGTTAAACTCATTTAATGACTGTATTAGTGCGGTAAGCATGCAGCAGTTGTACAATGTTTGTAAATGTTACTAGACAAATCTTTATATTAAGAAGCATTAATTTGTCTGTTAATTTGTTTCTTTTGTTTGTTTTTGTACTATTATGTATCCTATCATAACTCAAAAATCCAGCTTGACATATTTGCTTCAAAAACTCTGTAATGTTCTTAGTTTGCATGTTTAAAAATTCTAAGTTGATATATTGAAAGCTCAGTTTCCCTGCAAAGCTGGGTTCCCAATCTAGTATAATAAAACACACAAAAAAAGATTGCTTAAATAGTATCTTCATATATTCCTCAGATTTCTAAGCCTCACCGTAGCAAATATTATTTATAGTTTACCTAAATGATGAATTCTGATATTCCACACAATGCACTCTTTAACACAAATATTTTGATTAAATTTTTATAAAATCTTAATCTTTATTAATAAATGCAAAACAATTTTTTATTTTTTTTATTTTTTTAAGTACAAGGTTGGCCAATAACAAAACAACCAAAGTTAGTAAAATCATTATAAAAAAAGATGACGATGAAGGAGATAATGATATCATAAAACTATGATATATTTTTAAAAGTACTGAAAACTTTACTTTAAAAACTGTTAAGACAAATTCCGAAATCTCCGTAAAAACCTACTTTGGAAACTTTTCCACAGAAAGTGTTTACTTTGTTCTTATATTCTTGTATGCTTAAAAGACAGGATAGAGGGCCGAGTGCTGCTTAAAGGACATGAAAGGGGGCCAAACTGTGCTAAAAGTATAGGACAGGGGGCCAAACTATGCTAAAAGTACAGGACAGGGGGCCAAACTGTGCTAAAAGTACAGGACAGGGGGCCAAACTGTGCTAAAAGTACAGGCCAGGGGGCCAAACTATGCTAAAAGTACAGGACAGGGGGCCAAACTGTGCTAAAAGTACAGGACAGTGGGCCAACCTGTGCTAAAAGTACAGGCCAGGGGGCCAAACTGTGCTAAAAGTACAGGACAGGGGGCCAAACTGTGCTAAAAGTACAGGACAGGGGGCCAAACTGTGCTAAAAGTACAGGACAGTGGGCCAACCTGTGCTAAAAGTACAGGCCAGGGGGCCAAACTATGCTAAAAGTACAGGACAGGGGGCCAAACTGTGCTAAAAGTACAGGCCAGGGGGCCAAATTATACTAAAAGTACAGGACAGGGGGGCCAAACTGTGCTAAAAGTACAGGACAGGGGGCCAAACTGTGCTAAAAGTACAAGCGAGGGGGCCAAACGCTGGTGCTAGAATAGGCTAGGAGACTGAGCTCAGCAAAAAAAGTCAAAATCTTGTACTTTTAGTTAGTTAGTTAGTTAGTTAGTTATCAAAAAATAATAATTTTGATAATACTAAAAGTGATTATAATAAATATAATAATAAAATGAACTTAGAAATCACGTTTAGTAGTCATGAAAGGATTATTTGATATTTCAAATTCTTTTAACAAAGAATATTCCTAGAAGAATAGAGTGCAAATACAGCTATCAAGAACATCACTCTCTAAAATTGTAATATCAAGTTTAAGAGAGTTTAAAAATGTTTCTATTAATAAAAAAAAATTCTTTTTCAAATCAATCAGACCAAAATTATTGCCGAATCAACCAGACCCAAAATATTGCCAAATCAACCAGACCCAAAATATTGCCAAATCAACCAGACCCAAAATATTTCCAAATCAGCCAAACCCAAAATATTGCCGAATCAACCAGACCCAAAATATTGCCGAATCAACCAGACCCAAAATATTGCCAAATCAACCAGACCCAAAATATTGCCAAATCAACCAGACCCAACATAATGCCAAATCAACCAGACCCAAAATATTTCCAAATCAGCCAGACCCAAAATATTGCCGAATCAACCAGACCCAAAATATTGCCGAATCAACCAGACCCAAAATATTGCCGAATCAACCAGACCCAACATATTGCCAAATCAACCAGTTTGTACTTCGGTGTAGTAAGTTTTAAATGGGTGATTTAAATAAGGCGCATGTCCGATTCAGAACAGTACCCTTTATCTGATCAATCTAAAGGCATCGTAGGTTTTCTAGCCTGAAATTCTAACAAATTCTTTCATTGTTTCTTTAGCGGACATCCCAACGCCATTTTATAGAGAAATTACAATTGAAAATAATTCATTTTAAAAAAGAAAAACATATTTTCCATCCATTAAATTACGCATGTTAAAAGAAGCACCTTGACCCCCAACTTGATATGCTAGATTTGAAGAATTGCTAAGCATATTTAAATCACTGTCTATTGTTTTAAATACAAATAATAAAACTAAACTGTTGAATCATGTCACATACAGAATTTAATATTCTCTAAAAAAATCCGCCAAGATATTAGTTTGACCTGATACCTACCAACATTCTGATAGAGTGCGACGAGAAATAATATTTTATTGGAATCTTTCTGATTTATTATCTTTCAAATTTCAAATAAAACAATAATAAAATCAATCTAAAAACTGTCCTTTTATTCAAAAATAAAGTTTATAACACCATGCAGCCTTGAAGAACATCTGTATTTCATAGGGCTGACCAAATATTAACAACAACCATAGGGTTTTGAAAATTAAAGGAAAATTCGTTTTACAAAAACGACAGAAAAATGAACGGAAATTTTCATGGTGATATATGGATAACCCGGCTAAAACTAAAATATACTGTTTTTTGGAACCAAAACCTCTTATTTTTAATCGACGCTGGTTAAAGTTCTTAAGAGTTTCTGAAAATTAACGGAAATATCTTTAACGTTGTTTGTTAAAACCTAACGGTGTCTTGCAAGGTTAATTTTTCAATTAAAGAGGGTAGTGTCCGATTCAAGCGGAACTTTATAAAACTCTAGCTGAGTAAAAATAAGGAGAATTTTGATATTTTACTTTCTTAAAAAATGATAAATTAGGAAAATTATATATTCAAATCTCATGAGTAAAAATTATATTGAAATAATTTTCTCCGATAATGCACTTTTTCGTTGTTAATCAGGTATACCACCGTTTTTAGTTTTTTTTTTTATAGATGATCACTTAAAACTACGTCTTCAGTTATTTGCCCAGAGCTGAAAACTTTAGAATGAAATATCCAGATATCCGATCGTTTAGCTTCTCTGGAGTTTAAATTCATGTGAAGAACAAGCAATATTTAAACTGGATATTAAGAAAAAGAGTGGTTTAAGCCTTAATCCTGATATCCACCATTCTAAAGTTTTCAGCTCAGGTCTAATATTTATGCAAAAGAGAATCAGAAAACAATGAATTAAATCTAGATTTTGAATAAAAGAATAACTTAATATTCAGAAATACAGTTGTGTATAGGAAGAAAATTAAACCAAACACATTTTTAAAAGAATATGAATTTTCTTTTTCATTAAGTAAAAAAGCTGCTAAATTAATTTTAGGCTCAAACGACCTAGGGTCAAATGCCATAGGGTCAAACGACAAAGGGTAAAATGACCTAGGAGTCAAACGACAAACAGGCAAAAACGTGACAAAGGGTAACACGGCATAGGGTCAATAAAGTGCGACAAACGGGCAAAATTTCATTTTAACTATTTGTTGGTTACTTTGAACTATTTTAATGTTCATTAGAGCTAGTAGCCGTAGCGCTCAGCCCTCTAGTATGTCATAGCCGGAGCGCTCGGCCCAGAAACTGTCATAATCTATCCTAACCCTGAAAAAATGCATAACATATTTTTTCCATTTTGACCCTTCGGTCGTTTTACCCTTTGTCGTGTTTTTGACCGTATATTGTTTTGACCCTATGCCGTTTGACCCTGGGTCGTTTGACCCTATGTCGGTAAATAATATTTTGTTATAGATAAATTACACTGATCTAAGTTTTCGGTCCTTGTCCCAGCAAACTGTCCCTTTCAATCACAATTTGACCTATTAAACATAAAATCTAAACAATTGAAGATTGTTATACATTATAGATCAAAATTGAAGAAACCAAAAACATTTAGGCCTTAGGCTGGGTCTGGTTTAAAAGACTACCCTCCGAAAAGACTACCCTCCGAAAAGTTCGTAAAATATGAGAGTTGCAAGAGATTTAGTTAATTCCTTTCAGATCCTTGTGCATTTCTACTGCAGTAAATAAAACAAATAGAAATTATCAGCATTAAATACTTTTAACCCATAAAAAAAGACAATATGATTAATCAGATCAAGGGAACCGGTTTGTAACGGGCATTGCCATCTTTACGTACAAGGAAGGTCACATAAAATACGCTGACAGTCTCTAATTATTAAAATGCCTGAAAGTAAAATGAAATAGTAAAGATTAAGATATTTTGTTAAAATTAAAGAATTAAAGCGTACAAACGACCATTAAATTAAGGCTTAAGAATTTTATTTTATGTGTTAAATCAAATGTTTTCACCAACGGGGTTGCAAGAATAAATGATTTAGAGTTTTTTAACAGTTCTATAGCAATTTTGTTTCTTGTCACAACAAGAAACATTGTTCTAAAACTAATGAATAGTACGTCTAACACATAAATAGGTGAAAAACTAACTGTGACTAAAATATTTAAATTTTTATATATATAATATCTATATATATATATATGAATACATGTATGAACTGTATACACTAAACACTGAAATTAACAGTTGGAATATATTTGCTACAGCGTACTTAATATTGAGTCACCGACAGTAAAGTATTAACAAACTGAATTTTAAAATGTAAAAGTAGTTACCTTTTTTACATTTTTTAATCTCAAGAATGAAAAGGTATTAACATGGACCTGTTTTTGAAGCTCAACTAGAATTAATTATGATTTTCTGTAAATAATTTAAAAAATGAAAAGTATTCCGTGAAAAAAAGTATGAAAGAAATTAACAGAAATAATTTTTATAAATGTTTCAATTATTCTTAAAAACAGATGTTTTGAAATGATTCATCGAAATTCCCATGTCCAATTGTGTACATTATACAAATGGGTAAAAAATAAAGAACTGAAAAAACTAAAATGCAAATTATTATTGCAAATGAGAACTTATTTCTAGCATGAAAATGTCATCAACATAGTCATACAATGTCGTATCAATTTCTGAAAGGAACTATCAACACAATTTCAATTGGCCCGAGCCATTCTCAACTTACGATAAAACTAGAAGATCCTGCATTATAAAAGACGACTTTTAGATTCAATTTTTAACTTTAAATAGTTCAATGAACATGAGGCAGAGGAATTGTGCAGTGCACACACTACATGCAGTCCCATTTCACTTCAACTAGGTGATTAGTAAAATATTTGTTTTGTAACAACATCAAAAACAATTTAATTTCATCTAGTTCAGCAATTTTATGGTTTTCACTATTATCTCATTCTTTTTGAAAATAACTATCCCGAAAAATGATTTGTCTTTAAAGTGCGTCTTCGCGAAAAATATTCGCTTTTGATCGCTACTAATCTTACTTCTATCTGTTGCGTCTATGAGGAGAAAATTGTTAAAAAAGACTTATACCGAAGAACGTAGCGTCCATACAAATTCAAATAATTCAAACAAATCATTCAGATTAAAACCTAAAGTCATCGATTATTATTCGACTCATTCGTTTATAGTTTATATTTTATAATATTTGTTATTTGTTTATATACAATGCACCTCAAACGACTTTTTTGCCGCTAGGTGTCTCTGCCACGTGTAATCATTCAAAGCATCGAGAGCAGAGACATCTGGCAGCCAACTATTTCGGCGTTTTAAGTGCATTGTATACAAAACAAATAAAAAAATAATATGAAATATATTTATTTAAAAATAAGTCAAAAAATAAACGATGACTGTAGGTTGTAATATCTGAATGATTTGTTTGAAATTAAATTGATTTTTTACGATCCGAGTCGTATATTGTAACTTTCTGAATTTGTATGGACGCTACGTTCTTCAGTATTAGTTGTTTCTAACAATTTTCTCCTTATAGACGCAACAGATAAAAGTAAGAATAGTAGCAATCAAAAGCGAAGATTTTTCACCGTAAGCCAATACTCCATTCATTTTCGCGAACAATCCCTTTAAGTATTATTTGTTGTAATGAAATTTGCAAAAATGTATTATTTACTCTGAGAAAAATTATAACCAATGTTCAGGTTTATCATTGAATCCCTCGGGGGTTTAACTATCCATTCATTCAAATTTAAGTAAATTTAATTTCCTTGTAAATAGTTAGTTTCAACATGGACCTATTTTCAATATTTGATCCCGATATTGTATCTTTCTATCCTGGTTTTTTGAAATTCTGGTATCCTAATATTCTGCTGTCCTGGTATCCTGGTATCCTGGTAATCCTGGTATCCTAGTATCCTGGTATTCTGGTATCCTGGTATTCTGGTATCCTGGTATTCTGGTATCCTGGTATTCTGGTATCTTGGAATCTTGGTATCCTGGTATTCTGGTATCCTGGTATTATGGTATCCTGGTATTCTGGTATTCTGGTTTTCCTGATTTCTAGTAATCTGGTATCCTGATATCCTGGTATCCTGGTATCCTGGTATTCTGGTATCCTGATATCCTGATAGTCTGGTACCCTGATATTCTAGTATCCTGGTTTTCTGGTATCCTGGTATTCGGAATCTAAGGAAGTATATATATCCTTTTGATTTAAATGGCAGAAGGGTTCTGGGCCCCCTGGAAGAGATTGTAGATGTAATTAGCAATTTTTTGATAGTTTATTTTTTGGCCCAGAAAAAAACGTTCACAGGGTACCGTTGTGAATCAGGCATGCCTTTTTAATATGTATTGTCACTTGAAATTACGTCAAGAGTCCCTTTAATACCCCCCCCCTCCTCCTCCCTCTTTGGAGTAGAGAAACCGTGTCATGCAGCTACATAGGGAAACTATATAGGTAGTCAAGTGTAAAGGTTACAACAGAATGATAAATGTGAATTATCCAATATATCTACAGTTAGTGCAAAAAACATGACACATTAAAAAATTTAAAATGTTATTTTAACGTTGCGTTTTCGTTAACTTATTATCAAAAAGTAAAACCGGTTCTATGAGTTTCGCTTTTTTCTCAAAGGTGGGGGGGGGGGGGGGCTGACTCTTTTATTTTCCTCTGAAAAGATGAAAAAGTTCTCCCCTTTCATTTTTCATGCATACGCCCCTATCTATTTGACCATGTTTAAAGTAAATCAACCGTCCGTGTACAAATTATAAATGTTGATAATATTCTAATGAACAAGCAAGCGTGCTAATCTGACACTCGAATGGTTAATTAGGAAGAATTGGAGAGCGAAAAGCAAAAAAAAGAAAATTAAAACACCTTTTTCATTACAGTGAAATCCTTAATAACGAATACATCGAAAGAATTCATCAAATGTCGTATTCTTCACTTTCTGATAATGGAATGTTGCAGATATTTAGTTTTTTAATTAAATGATTATATGGAACTCTTTAAAACTGTTCCTGCATATTAATGGCTATTTATTTATTTTTGCAAATACTGAAATTTACGTAAAATAGTATAAAACTCATTTAAAAATTGTCAAGACGACATTTGATAAATTCTTCCGATGTATTCGTTATTAAGGGTTTCACTGTATTATATTCCATGTTTTGTATTAAGGGTCTGTAGTTTTATAACTTTTTTCTTATTTAGATCTTTTTCTTTATATGTACAGTGGTGACCAGAGAACTCTGAAATAAGAAGACGACTGTTATAATTAAGTTATAGCCTTAAAAAGTCCAATGAGCATGAGACACAGACAATGTGCAGTGTAAACAGAACCATTTCACCAAATTATTGATTTTAAAAGTGTCTAATAAAACTGTTTGCTTTGTAACAACGTCAAATATACTTAAATAATGCTATTATGCCGTCTTTTTATTCTGTTGTTTTATAGTTATCACTGCGTCTTGAAAAAAGTTTTAGATATGAAGGAATTCCCTCAGATTGCTTCATTGCTCAACCGGACTCAATAATCTGATTGTCCTCGCTAGCTTCTTCATTCCGGCGAAAAACTTTATTGTCTCGGCTAACAACTTTAAAGGGACCGTTCACTTATTTGGGTAATTTCAGGGTAAACTGAACTGTCTATTCGCTCTTGATTGGTAATAGTCTTACTTTTCAAAGACAACTGTGGCTGGAGAAAAAGCCGATTTTTCGTTCAGAATTCGAGCGCAAAGGGACGGTCCCTCTCTATAGACACTAATTGATGTTTTTTTTCAGTATGAAGTGAATCAAAATAAATTTCGAATATAAAATTAAACTGTAGTATCTAATCGTTAATTGTAAATGTCATTATTTGTAAATTTTTGTTGTTTTTTAACTTTCTATTTCTAAAATAACACTATTTTATCGCATTCAAAATTGTGTATTGCCTGTGTAAAAGCTGAATTGAACGCGGCATGACAAATGAAAAGTTGTGCACATACGCGAACAAAATCTACAAAATCTACGAACCAAAATACGAGTAATGATTAATTGATTGTCGTAGAGACGTCGTCTTTGTATACACAGTTTACGTGTTTTAATACGAAAAACGTTAATTTCTTGCTAACTCAAATATCAAAAGTTTTAATATTTTAGTACATAATAACGAACACATACTGACATTAAAATATGATAAATTTAAATGTTATTGGGCTGCTGTTACTGAAAAAAACATCAAATAGTGTCTATAGAGAGGGACCGTCCCTTTCCGCTCAAATTCTGAACGAAAAATCGGCTTTTTCTCCGGTCACAGTTGTCTTTGAAAAGTAAGACTATTACCAATCAAGAGCGAATAGGCAGTTCAGTTTACCCTGAAATTACCCAAATAAGTGAACGGTCCCTTTAATGTCCCGGCTAACAACTTTAATGTCCCGGCTAACAACTTTACTGATTGAGCTTTTGAATTTATAGCCATTAAATACTATTAACTTTATTGTCCTGGCTAACATCTTTTATACCCCCAGCTAACGATTTTATTGTTCCGGCAAACAGCTTTATTATCTCTGCTAACAACTTTATTGTCTTGGCTAAAACCTGTATTGTCTCAAATAACAACTTCATTATCGGGGCTATGAATTTTACTGTCTCTGTTAACTTTTTTGTCCCGGCTAACAACTTTATGGCTCAGATTATTAGTTTTATTGTCCCGGCTACCAACTTTATAGTCCTGTGTGATCATACCTCTTGTCCATACTCTTTTAGCATTATTCTCTGTCCCTGACAATTTCTGTCCAAGAGTAATTTAAATAAATCTCATACCAAAGATAAATAGAAAGATATTCTAGTTTCTTATTTCTTACTTTTCTAACAATTCATTTCGTTTTCTTTTGTATATTATATAATCCATATTTACTGAAAACTTATTCCTCTTTACACTAAATTCACATGTATGTGATAAGCTTTAAACTTAAATCATAACACCCCGGCCCCCAGGGCTATAATATCAATATGGGGGCGGACGTAAAATTAATTAAACCTGTCATCACTGTGGATAGGATTCACGGGGGGNATAGATAGATAGATAGATAGATAGATAGATAGATAGATAGATAGATAGATAGATAGATAGATAGATAGATAGATAGATAGATAGATAGATAGATAGATAGATAGATAGATAGATAGATAGATATATATATAGATAGATAGATAGATAGATAGACAGATAGAAGGATAGATATATAAATAGATATCGTTATAGATAGATAGAGTTATAAATAGGATATATTTATTAAACTGCATTTCCACATTTTTACTATTTATTGTTAATATTTTTACTATTTATTGTTAATATTTTTTCAATTTTTAATTGAAATTCTGTTTGCATATATTGACCATGACTGGAACGAACCAGTAGGGGGCAAATAGATTCTAGTACCATAGATGGCAACGTAGAATTTGTACACTCTCAGTACAGTTGTATTCTGTCGTCACAAGTGTCAATTCAGTTTGTGTGTCCGACAAAATCATCAATAATAGTGATAATTTTAGAATAAAGTGCTTTTCTTACAGTAAAATAAGTGCAATTTTATGTGTTTACACTTTTTTATTTAATCTTGGAAAACATGTCAACTAATGTGAGAAAATTTCGCGTGTGACGTAGTGTATAATTGGTGAATTTCTCTGTTGCCACCTATTGCACTTGATAAACTATTTGGTAGGGGGTAGTAAAACTCCCCCCTCCCCCTGTAATGTTGAGGGGAGGGGGGGGGGAGAGTTTGCTTCACATCATTATGCGATATATATATATATATATGTAGGAAAAGCTTATTATAAAGATAAAATTATACAAACCTTTCAAAAAACATTTCATAAACTGTATAGTTTTCATTTCGAGTTTTGTACGATTTATTCAAAATTTCTTTGAAATAAAACTAGTTGATAAACTTTTAATTTTCAATATTTATAAACTTGCAACCATTTTTATGCTACATTATCAGCCTTTAGTATTAAATAATTTAGCAGATTATTAGCCATTAGTATTAAATAATTTAGAAGATTATTAGCCATTAGTATTAAATAATTTAGCAGATTTTTATATTAAGGATATTAGTTAAAAGGAGGGGTGGGGGAGGGGGGGGGTGCAGAAGAACATGAGCGTAAGGGACCAATTCTTGTATTATTTACAAATAATGGGAAAGGTGTACCCTTATTATATTAAGATTGTAATAAGTAACCCGTTATAAACTTAAAGTTATGTTTCACAGGAAATTATCTCACGTTATTATACTATTCAAGACTATAATGCGGTAATTTAGCAATGGAAGGGGGGGGAGGGAAAGGGAAACTATCGTATGGTGGGGAAGGAAGGAAGGAATCAGGAGGAGGGAGAGGGGGGGGGGGGGTAATTACGTTATTAAGTGAGATAGAGCACAAGAAACTACTAAAAATATGGATTCATTTATGCTTAACTTATATAGAGAGGAGAATTTTAAAAAATCAGTTTTACAAAATACTTATATTGAATATAAAAGTATTAACAAAAAATTGTATTATTAGCTTAAAAACTTTAAAAGGAATTAATTAAGTCACTAAAGACAATGCCTTTTTAAAAATGCATAAAATTACCGAGTTTTGGGTTTTATTTGCTCAAAGAGGTTTTTTTGCCAGAATGTTCAACACACAATGTAAAGTTTTCATTTAGAGAGAGTCCGTCAGTCATTAGTATATTTTTATTTTTTTATTTTTTACTTGAAAATAAATTTGTTCCTTTACTCTGTACGTTTACTCATATTAGTTTTAAGGCTTTAAATAGATTTTCTTTATTTCATAACACTTTATATGGTGACACTTATTTTAAAATGAATTCAGCAGATTTTTTATCGGAGTTATAGAACCAAATCCTCATAGAGCTAAGTATGTCTGTATCAAAATAAAATAATAATAGTACAATACATATACTAGCTAGGTTTATATAAATATATGTATAGATAAGTACAATACATATACTAGCTAGGTTTATATAAATATATGTATAGATAGGAAAGGGGGGAAACACAATTTTTTTCTTCCCTCCTTATGTTGAAGGATTCTCCAGATAAATAAGATTAGGGCCACCAAGAAAAAAGACAAATTATAAATTCCTGTGTTGGTGATTGTTACTGAAGATGTGTGTCGAGTATTTTGTCAAAATAAAGAGTATACAAGACTACAGATGGACACATACAGTGATAACCAGAAAACGCTGAAATAGGAAGATGACTTTTAGAATCAAGTTGTAACTTTATAAAGTCCAATGAGCATGAGACACAGCAATTTTTGTATACACTTTGTATACACTTTGCTTTAATGTCACCTTCCTATTCCATTGTTTCCTGGTTTCAGTGTACTTTTTTCTCCTTTCTTATTAATGTTGAAATTTTCAATTTTTTACTCTGTGTTTTTAATGTTGAATTGTATTGGACATTTTAGGATTTTTTACAACTATTTTTACCAATACAATAAATTGAAAAATGCAAATATTAACGTATCTCAACTTTTAAAAATATTTCAATTTGTAGCTCTTTAGGTTTTCATCCTCTATGACTTCGTCTGAACAATCGAGAGATAAGTTTTATTGGTATTTTAGGAGATCCATTACAACTTAGGAATTCAGGGAGAGCCAGGTATTCAACCAATTCCGTAGATTTTCATCTAAACAATAATAAAACTTGTAAAAACAGAAATTCCGACAAAGTCAAAAATTTGATGTCTTGTTGTACACAAACAATATTTAATCTGAGTAGAATCTAAAACATAAATATAATTTAGATTCCGTCCTCTGATCTCCAGCTAGGACAACAGTTGGTAAACAAACGACAGGAAAGGTTGTTATTGAATAGTTAGGGAGGTACATTTTCCTTAAGGGGACCGTTCGAAGTAATTTTAAGGGATCATACAAAGATTAAAAACCTTATTGTGAGCAAACATTTTGAAGATATTATTTGTTTCCTATCAGAAACCAAATGATTTCATATTAAGGATTCCCTGTAAAAATGGCCTGCAAAGTATGAAAAGAAAAAAGTTGACAGAAAAACGACAAAGATCTTTCTTATTGTTGCTTAGATAGTTTAATTGGTGTAAATCTGTCCTGGAATTGTTAATTGGGAGGTCACTTGAAATTACGTGGACAGTCCCTTTGAGAAACGTATTTTTTCCATCTATAATGAAGACGTTCCCGTTATCCCTTAAAGCTGAATTACAATAATTAATAAAAAATCTTAATTACGATGGTGTGGTGTTTCTAGTTGAAGTCTCCAGTAATTACGATGGTGCTGTATTACTAGTTGAAGTCTCCACTGTTTAATGGAGAAATGATTAGTGTAGAATACCCGTGAGAACACTAGAAACTAGAAATCTAAACTCCATTAATCATTCCAAGAAATCTGAAACTTAGAACTTCAACTATTTTATCTTATAAAGTAGTTTGTTTGTATGTTGTCCGCAAAATATCATGGTTTACTTCTTATTGTTAGCTTTGCAACATTGCGAAACTACACTTTTTCATTAAAGTTTTGATTGGCAATGTTGCAAACTTAAAACAATAAATGACTTTTTTCTTTAAGTTGTTTCTATTTTCTTTTTAAAGCTCAAAGTGTTGATTTAAAGATGAAAAGTATTTTTTTTATTTGCGTTCTTCGTAGTTTTCTTGTTATTTGATGAGTTCCTTGCCATTATGTGCAAAAATGGCAAAGACTTGAAAAGTTTAAAATGTTTTTTATCCATACATGTTTCTGTGAAAACTTTCCAAGAATTATTTTTCTAATCCCAATATTTATCAATGAAATGTATCCATAGTAAATGGATTATGTATAGTTTTTTTACTAAACTGTCAAATTCTGAAACTTTAAAATGATCAGAATCTGCTAAACATGTTAAAGAAACTGTAGAAGTAATTTCGAGTTTGATTAATCTCCATTTGATAGAGTAACATGTACGATGTACGATTCAAACCTTAGATGTCTCAGGAAGAATGAGATATCCTTATTTTTTAGATTAAAAGGAATTGAGTTTTTGCCACAAACTGTGATTTTATAATCCCTAAATCTTTACAACCTAATGCCGTAAACCTTTTATGTTTCAAACTAAGAATTTTGTTAGATTGAATAATCTTTGAATCAAGTTACAAATGTTTAGGGATCAGAAAATCGAAATTGTGGCAAACAATCAATTCCTTTCCTTTGTTCAATTGTGGATTCTCTTTGAAAATGACTTCAGGATTTAAGCTACAGGGACAGTGAACGAAACTTTCAGAAATCACCACGTTTTATAAAGAGAGTTTTATTCCATATTGTTTAAAGCGTACAGTTGTAAATAGGGCATGTTTGTACATCTTAACAAATCCTTTACAATTAAAAAACGGATTATGCTATTTCCGAATAATGAAAGAAATTATATTTTGAAAGCTCATTGATTAATTGTGAAACTAGGATAAGAGAGCGAGTACTGAGTAGAGAAAAGATGGATAGAAATCTAAATAGATCTAAGAAGAGTATATGTAGAAGAAAATAATTGGGGGGTTGAATGATTTGTTTACCATCACACACTAGTGTGATATCTTATTTGTCAAGTTTAAGCTTTGATAATATTCTTGACTAATCGTATTCTTCTTAACTTCTTATCAAGCCACCATTAGATCATTTATTTATTCATTTATACCTTCTTCTTTTTCTTCTTCTTCTTCTATATATTTAGTCTTTCTTATTTTTTCATTCATTTCTTTATTTATTCTTTTTCCATTTATTTCTTAATTTATTCATTTATCCATTCAATTCTTTTCCATTTATTTCTTCATTTATTCTTTTTCCATTTATTTCTTTATCTATTCATTTATCCTTTCTGCTTCTTGAATTTATTTTTTATTTATGCTTTATTCTTCTTATATTTACTATTTATTTATTCAATTTTCCTTTCTTCTTTTTCAATTCATTTATTTATTTATTCATTTATTCTTTCTTCTTCTTCCACTTATCTATTTATTTATCCTTTATTTTTCATATATTTATTTACTCACTCGTTCATTTATCCATTATTCCACTTCCATTTATTTATTTATTTATTCTTATCCTTTATTCTTCTTATATTTATATAGTTATTCATTCAGTGTATATTTAGCTTTCCGAGAAGCAACTTAACAACTAGTTCTTGCTAGGCGCTTCTGAAAGTTTTCAGATATACAGGGTGAGAGAGCGAAAATTTCAAACGAGAGAAACTTTAGGAAAAGGTGTATATGGGGGGGTATACACCCCTGCACACAAATGGAAAAGAAAAAAAACGGAACTACAAGTAACATTAAAGGCCTGCATTAATCTTTTAACGCTGTATTACCCTGAAGAATGGAGGTCTTTTACCTACTTGGATCCAGGTTTTGCTTTAAATATACTCCTTAATGACACGCCTGGTTAGCTGTTATTAAGTATCCGAACCCTTCAGAAAGACGTTAATTCTTTCAATTGAATCTGGTTCTATGTATAAGCATCAAGATGTCAGTTCCATTTACAAGCAGTAATAATTCTTTTGTCGGAAACAGCTATTTGTCATCACTATAGCGAAATTCTGACAATGGATCCTCCGAATTTCCAAACCCCGCTTTTATAGCAGCAATGACTTTTATAAATATATAAATAAGAACAATATCTGGATCAAAAAATTGCATCATCAATCCACAACATAACTTGTCAGAGATATTTGACACCTCTGCATGGAACACAAATAGTAACTTTTTATTAAACTTAATTTGAAATTTATGGCCCAAGATATCAAATTGAAGAATAGTATGAAAAAGAGAACTGCAAAAAAACAGAGAACTGCAGCTCTGGGCAATATGCGTAATATTAGAGAGAAAGAAAGTACAAATATGTGTCAAAATGCATTTTTCACTTGTCTACAAGAGATTTATAGAATGTGTAGATCTACGAGAGAGGAACAGAATATGGATGTTACGATCAGATAAAAAGAAGATCTCTTTTGGGTGCTCTTTTCAAAACTTTAATTTAAAAATAAATGTTAAAGAAATATATTTATTTATTCATTTATCCAGCTTAACTTTATCCATTTTGTATTTATTTCTTCTTTTAATCTTCCAAAAATAAATTTATATCGTTAATTCATTCATTTTGCCGCTTTCTTCTCAATTATCAAGCATCCTTCATTTATTCATTCATTTTTTTCTTCTTGATAATACACAGTTTATTTATTTGTTTATTCTCTCTCACCTCTTCTCAACCTGTCTACTTATTTCTTTAACGTATTTATTTATTTCTTAGTTTATTTTTTCTTAATAATGCGCAATTATTTTATCTATTAATTGTTTTATATTATACTTCCCTATTTCTTTCTTCTTAATAACACAGCTTTCATTCATTTATTAATTTATTTAGTTGTCCTAATTCTTTCTGTCTAATTCTTTCATTTCTCTTTTCCTATTACAGTAGTCGTAAATTGCACAGAAAACTGTAAAATCTAAAATAGAAAGATTTACTGATATTGTCCACAATGATTGGGAAGGGAGGGAAATGGCAGCAAATGAGGGGGGCGGGGGGAGAGTTGTAAATTATATCATAACTATCATGTTAAAATTTACATATTGACGAAACTCGCAAAGTTAGCTTACTCTGACTTATTACTTCAAATGCCATGAAATTTTCAACTTCATTCATATCTCAATTAATGATATTTTTAGGATAAAGGATATGCTCTCGTCTTTCTAACATAAATTAATAAAAATCCATAAAATAAATTTCAATATCTATCCTACATAATTTTAACTAGTGTCTTAAATAATAAGAGCCTATAACATTTACAAGTTGATGGCTGAAAAAGTATAACTCGTATTTTGATCAAAATCAATAATTTAAAACTGTTTCGATCATAATCAAAATAAGCGAAAAAGAAATGTCTTAAAAATGCACTAAACGTATTTTAAGCACAAAATTTTATTTATAATATTATCTACAAATCTAAATTTAAAATCACAGCAGATCGGTAACAGCTTATAACTAAATAACAAGGTAATCATCTTATCATGTACATAAATTAAAAACAGAGTTTTTGCCGTTTTTAAATAAAGAATAATCTCTTAAATTTTCTCTTCAGAGTTATTGAAGAGAGTAAAGAGGTTATAAATTTTTGGGTGAGAGACTTCGTTTTTATTTTACGTAATTTCAAGAAATTTGCTTTTCACTTGCTTTTCTTATTTTTAAATTATTTCAAGAACCGTTTCAAAGCTATTTCAAAGACACAACACCAAAATAAACCTACAAAACTGGATGTTTGAGTAAGTAAACGGCCGATCTTTTGTGAATAACCCTGTATATTTCTTTCTAGAATTTGTTTTAAATGTCTTTATTTTAAACTAAAGTTTTACTTCAATATTTCTGGAGGCGTCTTAAAGGTGAAACGTTTATTTTTTCAGATTTTATGAATTCTGTGGTTTACTCGTCCTCTATCCAGACAACAATCTTCTCTCCTTCTTCACTCAAAATACAATCATCTGACAAAACCTAAAAAGAAAATAATTATAATGATAATAATATGATCCCATTATTATTATCAATGTGCACCCCTTTTGTAGTACCAATTTTTGATTTTAACTGTAATTCTGTTGAACTCACTTTCATAAAATTTTAGCGAATTTTTCTGTTTTAATTTGTATGAATTTTCAAAAATCGTAAACAAGATCATTTTTTCCAGACAAAATTTGCACACACAAAATTGGGTCCAATCGGTTTAGTTGTTTTAACGTTTAATGGATTTTTAGTTTATTGTGGTTAGGTTTGGTGTGGCGTCCACACACGAATGTGTTTAAAGGAATTGAGTCTTTGCCAAAAACTCAAATTTTCGCATCCCTTTATCTTTACTACTTGATGGTGTTAACTTTTTATATTTCAAACTTAGATATTTGATTTAACAGAATTTATATTTTGAAGTATTTAAAGTCTAAGACATTTAGTTGCAAAAATATTGGGATTAGAAAATCAGAGTTTGTGATAAGAATGCAATTCCTTTGCTGTTTACATCAACAATATTCATTTTATTCAAAACAAATCCTCTTGGTTTCAACCCCGTATGGTAATTACGGAGCTCTCCTCTGACCTTTGTTCCGAAATTGTTCTAAATATGAAAATATTAAAAATATGAGAAAATCTTGAGCTTCAAACTCGTTTCAACCTTTACATAAAATTTAGTGTTTTCTTGGTATCGTATTTTCTTGCTTGTCTATGCTGATGATTTATGATATTGTTTTGGGTCAACGGATGAAGTTCGTTGTACAATCAGGGTATAACTTTGCAATATCGTAGTTTTCAATTTATTATCTAGGACTATTGAGTGAAAAATAATTTTTGCATATAAGAATTACTCAACTTGTTTTTTCTTATCAATTAGTTGTGAAACATACAAGTAACCAAAATGAAATCAACTTTAGACTAATTTGATTTTACTTATAAAATTTATTCATACAATTAATAACCTTGACAGTCCCCTTAATTGAAACAAATAAATAATATCAAAGAATTCATAATGTTATTTTAATTAATATTTTAAGTGCAATAATTATGAAGTAATTACAATAAAATATCCCAGATTGATATTCTAATAGTTTATAGATGACAGATTGAAGATAAAAACACTATTTCTTGCATTGAAATATAGTAATTGATTAACCTTGAACAGCATCTGTTTATTGTTTAGTGTCTACAGTTGATCGGAGAATAAAAATGTAAAATAACCAATTACTCGTCTCAAAAATGAGTCAATATTTGAAAGATGAAAGGTTTAAAGCATCAAATTTAATCAGTTTTTCAAGATCTCCCCCAACCCTCTGGAAACCATGGACGCACAGTACATAATATGCGTATATCTGAGTTGGGTGTTCCTTTATATAGTTCCTTAGAAAGCATCTTTTCAGGAAAGGGGCTCATCCCAAATAATCCCCCCCTCCCTTCTGTATACACCCCTGGCCACGATCATTTCGAATAATACTAGGTTTTTTTTCGTTTTTCTTTTTTGTAGGTTTGTGTTTGCACATCTTCTCTCAGGGTCAATTCTGATGAAAAAACTTTTCAGACTAAACAGTTTAAAAATATAAAAAATTCTCACATTTTTGTTTTTACTTTTTTAATTTAATTTTATTTTTTGAGATATTATCGATATCAGACAAAAAAATTTAAAATATTTTTTTTCAGAATCTTAAAAAATCCAGCAAAATATTTGTGTTATCCATAGTTAGAGTTTTTTTCCCACGCTTAAATCTTAATGATGTCCCAAGCTTCATGAATTTAGACGAGTTCATGAGAAATAACTAGTAGCAGGTGTGTATCATTTATGTTTGTAATATAATTGGTTTTATTTAACATAGAGACTGTTGATATTTTAAGCCCTTACCAATAAGAAAAAGAATATATCCTCTTTTTCTTTTTTATGAATTCATTCAGTTTCCTTCGTTACTTCTTCAGCATAAATCCGTAAGTTAATTTTACGCAGAATAATATCATTTTATTGATGTTCTCGACAGAATTTTTCTTTTAATTTTCGTTACTGACGTAGTTTTGAGTGACATGATGATATCAATTGTTTTAAAAACAAAAAAGTAGATGGCTCGTTCTAATTAATAATAGTAAAATGCGCATGACGCGCGAATATATCTCTCTTTCTATGCAAAATTTTGTGACTTCTGTAATGCGTCAAAAATGGATTTCTAAATACATTTTACAATATTATACACATCATACATGCACAAATTGGACGCATCATGCATTTTTTTAAAAGTTGGACCCGGGTCCCTAATAAAGACAAAGTATCCCTATTTTTGCAACCTTTTGTTTATCTATTATTATTATCATTATCATCATTATCATTATTATTTATTTTTAGTCATTCATTAATTTATAAAGATTAAGATCTAGAAAAGTAAAATTAAAGGGTCGATGGATTAGTATGAAAACTAAAGTTTTCAGCGAAAATTTCGCGAAAATTTCTTTTGAGAAACAGATTAATGCGAAAGTTTTCAAAATTTTCGAAATTGTCGTTTATATTTTTTTTCTCCCAAAATTCCGCATCGTTTTTGCTTCCTTTCGCCAATTTATTTTCGCTAAGAAATGCAACATTTCGCAAAATATTTTAAATATACGAAAGAAATTTTTCGCGAAATTTAGTATTTTTTCTTAAAAGTTTTCGGTCGCGGGAAACCCTTTGAAATACTTTAGACCCCCCCCAGTGGAATAGGGTTAGCACATCTTTTGTTATCGCTGTTGAATCTATTTTCAGAGAAGTATGATCGAGAAGAAATACCTTACTCTTTTATCTTTCGCCATTTTAACATTTTTGAATTTGAAATTTCAAATGGAGGTGGGTTAAGATTTGTAATTTTCCTCATCAATTCAATTTATTGCTTATTGGCTACTATTTCTGAATATATATATTTATGTGAAGTTGACAGTGTCTACAAAAATATATATAATTATGTGCAGGTGACAGTGTCCACAAAAAGCCCAAAAATCTTAGAACACGATAATTTTGAATGCCTAGTAAGTTACTATAAAATAAAGACATAATGGTTTAAATTAATCCAAATTAAATTAATCCAACGGACTCAGCAAGACTAAAAATGAGCTTTGTTTTTGTGAGCAAACAAAACTTTTTCGTGAACATTGTGTTGTTCAGAAAAAAACGAACAATGGATGTACAGGGAAACAAAAAAACAATCTTTTTTAAACATGTACCATAAAAAAAAAGAAAAAAAATTGTTTGTTCAAACTTGAAAAATAACGATAATAATAACGAACGAACTAATTTTCTAAAAGATTTTGAAACAAAATATATTTTTTTAACAAACTTGTGATTCGTGAAAACTTTCTAAGCGCAACATGAATAGGTTAACAAAGTTTTTATCTCAGGTAAATCAAGTTGGAGGTTGTTTGCTGGGCACTAAAACCTTGTACTGTACTGGACCGCCTGGACAACTCATCTGTGGACCAAGAACTAGGAAATATGCCATGTTTTTTTATAAATTCATTTATTTTCCAGTACAATTTAGGCCTGAATGCTATAGTTAATACCGTGATGGTAAGGCTGGGCAAAGTTCCGTTAATGAACTGCAAGTTTTTGAAGATTAACAAAAGATTCTGTTATTATGAATTTTCTTATTGTTGACAAAAGGCTTTTTTGTTAATTTTTCTGCTTAAAATACCTCGAACTGGATGGTCAGAACATTCAGTTCTGTGCTAAGAATGAAAACTAAACAGACATCTGAAAATTGAGTGTTTTGAATGGTTTTTGCTTACCGGAAATGAACTGTTTTGAACAGGTTTAGCTAACTGGAAATGAACTGTTTTGAACAGGTATAGCTAACCGGAAATGAACTGTTTTGAACTGGTATAGCTAACCAGAAATGAACTGTTTTGAACAGGTATAGCTAACCGGAAATGAACTGTTTTGACCTGGTTTAGCTAACCGGAAATGGACTGTTTTAAACGGGTTTAGCTAACCGGAAATGAACTGTTTTAAACGGGTTTAGCTAGCCGGAAATGAACTGTTTTAAATGGGTTTAGCTAAACCGAAATGAATGGGTTTAGCTAACCGGAAATGAACGGGCTAAGCTAACCAGAAATAAACGGGTTTAGCTAACCGGAATGAACAGGTTTAGCTAACCGGAAAAAAATCTGAGTTTTTAAATTTTAATTTAATTTAAATTGTTTCATGCAAACTCTTATGAATAAATGTACTGATATTTCATTTTTAAAAGTAAAGAATTTTCAAATTTTTTGTTTATATCAAAGTAAAATTGCCAATCTGTCCTGAGCTGAGAACTCTTGTTTTAAAGATATAAAGATCAATGCTTGATCTTGATCTTTTGTTAAAATCTGCTGATTAATTTAATAGAGAACTGAAATTTATAGATTAAGCATTGATTCTCAAATAAAAAGAGCTCACTATTGATATCAAGATCAGGGTATTCAACTCAAAAGTTCCCACTCTGATGTAATTATTTAAAAACTACTTTACAGGGAAATTTGGGAACCCGTGATAAAGTAAAATTGTCAATTTCCCGAAAAAGTATTTGTAGTAATTGTAAACAATTTTATCATCTTTGGAGATGACAATTTTACTTAAATTTCCCATGGGACGTTAAAGGCGGTAAAAAAAAGCGGTAAAAAAAAAATAATGAAAATTATTGTGAAAGAATAGATTCAGAGTAATTTTGTAAGATAAAATATAATGCTGACAGCTTTTTTTAGTATATTGCTCCCTTGAAAACCCTTCATTAATAAAATATTTTGTTTATATTATTTATGAGTTCTGGTCAAAAATATTATCTTTTTGAAAAATTACTTTTAAGTTTTTAATTTAGTGTATACTTACTTTTACATGGATTTATTTTGATCAGTTCTGTGCTTAAGGTGAGCCTTTTAATATAAAAACACAGTGAGAACTAAAAAGTAATGGAATAGGAAGACAACATTTTATCAATACTTAAGTGTATTTGACATTGCTACAAAGCAAACACTTTTGTCAGACACTTTTTAAATCACTAATCAAGTGAACTGGGTCTGTTTACACTGCACAACTGCTGTGTCTCATGCTCTATTTAAAGTCATAACTTGTGTCTAAAAGTCGTCTTCCTATTTCAGAGTTTTCTGGTTATCTCTGTACCTCTCATTCTTCTAACTAATATGTCCGGGAGTCTATAAAACTAAAATGTTCTTATCTTGATTCTAACAGGGATTGTCAACATAATTTGGACTAATCAACTACCTACTTCTTTCTCTTAGCTATATTAAAATTGATAATTTTCAAGACAATTAAGAAAATTGACAGAATTTTTCTATTTTCCATGTAGAATACTAAAGAAATATTATACAATGTTAAAGATACAGATACAGATACAGATACAGATACAGATACAGATTTAGAGGGTGCTTTTGTGAATTAAGAATGTAGCTCTTTTAATAGAGGTTATCTCCAGGCCCGTCGCTAGGAATTTAAAAAGGGGGGGGGGCACAAAGTTTAAAATAGCATAGATAGGTAAGTAAAGGAACGCGCCACTGGTGAAACATTTATTTGACCTGAAAAACTGAAAAAGGGTCTAAATTAATGAATGAAGAATAAATAACTAGATTTTTAACTTATCAGACATTATAGCTTATTAAGATAGATATTTTGCATGTTTTCTTTCCAATAATTGCTACTGAGAAGCTATTAGCATCAAAGCAAAAAAAACTGGTGGTACAGGGTGTCCCACGAAACATTAAAGGCTTTATGCAGTTTATGCCGTTTATTTTGTTCAGAAAATCTTTTGCTCCAATATATTTTACCTTGAAAAGAATTTTAGTATAAAATGACTCCTATATAATATTTTTATTATTGTCTTTGTATTGTAACAATATAACAAATTTTGGAAGAAGACATTCTAAACTATTAACCAACTGTCATGTTTCGTGGGACACCCTGTATAAGATGTAGAGTTATTTTTGATAATGGGAAAGTATAGGATATAAATGCCTGTAAAGATAAAGAAAAGCTCAAACATGAAAATCTTCAGTTTTCTTGAAATTAAAATTCAAAAAAACCTCCCCTGCAAGCCTGAGGATTAGTACAAATAAGAATGGGCAATAGCCAAATTCTTTTAACACAAACTTTTAATGTTTTAGACTTTCAAAATGTTTCATAACAATACGAGAAGGTACCAACATCTTAAAACTTTATTCTATAGAAATGTTCTTTTCTAAAACATGCAAAATATAAGGCAAAAATGGTAGGCGATTATTTCAATATAACAAAGACGATTTTCGATTTAAATTTTGATTGATATCAATCAATTTAACAGCATGGATACATAAAAGCATGGAAATAAAGAGAAGCTGTCAATTAAAAAAGCTTCTCTTTTATTACATAAGGTTATAATTCATAAAAAAGCTTATTAACAATAAAAAGTCGTCTTTATTATCTTAAAATAATCGCCTACCATCGTATGATAACAAATTTGCTGTTTTATAAAGGTAAACTTCTTCAAAATACAAATTAATCTTAAAATAACATCGATAAAGCCTTTATATGAATTTGTTGGAAAAGTACACTGTTATTGTTTTATAGACTGGTTGCAATGGGAGATTAGGAAATGTAATGATGGCGTATGCTACTCTTCTGGTAAGTACTTACATTATGATTAAGTATTCAAGCAACAATGTTTGATTTCAGAAATCTATTAAAATATATTTACACATCCACAAATTCAGTAATCCATTACTATAAAAAAATTTGATTTATGTTGATAAAAGTCATTATTTTACAATGTCAACTCCATCCATACAAGCACATCAGCAACAATAAGCTCAGCTTTGCACCCAATACCAGGAAAAGAACTAAAATATGTGTCAAAGTTTATGGTGGCCACTCTGAATGTTTTGTATATAAAATTAACGTTTAGCGTTTTTCTTTTTGTAAATGTTCTAGTATCCTGAATAAAAATATAAAGGTTTATGTTTTTATATTTAGGTTTGTATAATAAGAATTTTGAATTTATCCTTTAAACAGAGGTTTATAAACGTTCCATGTATTCAATATTCTTAATCAATTTGAATATTTTAATCTGTGATTACTGGGAAATTTTTGGAAATTTAACATTTTGCCCACCCTTACAAATACACAAGATTTATCTAATAGTTATAATTTGGATAATTGCTCATTTGTATATTTTTGTAGGTGCTAGTTATAAATTGTAATTTTAGGAGAATATAGTTGACAAATTTATTTTCAGTATCTCTCTAAGGCATCTAAGGAAGACAGTTAATCATTCGTTTAAGTTGAACTTTTTCTTACCCAGGAAACATTTTAACGGACTATATGTGCTGATTGCAAAGATGTCGTGGGTATATAATTCTGGACTTTATATGTTTGACATTGATTTGTCGGAGATTACTTGACTTCAGATTTATTAACGAGTTTTCAAGAACGTAGTAAAGTGGAGGCCAGCACACATTGCTCATGATGATTAAAATTGTTGAAATGGGCTTCCAACACTTTCATTTAAATCCTGGTCTTAATGTGAATATATCCTTGCTTTTCTATGTGAAAATTGATAATTTCCGATTTCAGTTTAACTTAATATTTTTTTCGGATTTAAGCGCAGAGACAAGGAAGCAAATTGACAGACATTATCTCTTTCTGAGATAGGAAATCCAATTATATCTCCACTATTGTTACTTAGACAAAATTGGCCATCCTTTTTAAGATCAAGAAATTGATTAATTGATTGATAGTATGGTTTAACAGCAATATTAACGAAGTATCAGGCAGAAATGATGGACAATTCTTTTCAATCTGATGCATATATTTTTAAAGAAGGTAGGATTAACCTCTATTTTATATTGTCTCTGTTTAAATGTTTATTTATATCTAATAAATGCATAAAGGAATCCAGTGGAACCAAATCACATGTCCTCTGGTAAGAATACTTGGAGGGAAGGCAGTATTTACAAGCTAAAATCATTACTGGAAAAAATGAGAACTTAGTGGCCACTGTGCAATTTCCCAAGAATCAAATTCCCAAGTCTATCCTAACTGCAATACAATAAGGCCCCCTTCATTGTTCTAGCAACAGTGCTTGGCCCCCTATTGCAGCCTGCAGCACCTGAGAAGTCCTAACATAAGCTTTGTGAAGTTGCCGCTTGGGACATTGCTATCCTAGTGACTAAAAGTCAAGTTCCATTTCTGCAAACAGATTGATGAATACCATTTTTGTCGGCAAATATGTCTGCATCAGTTGACTTCAATTTAGGGTTGTTAAAAATCTTGAACTATGAATCATGATTCAAGATTTTGTCACTTAAAAATTTGTTAAACTGGTGGTGCCTGTAGGTACAGGGTGTCCCATGAAACATGACAGTAGCAAGACGACATGAAGTTCGTCTTTGGTCTTTTAAATAATTTTTGGCATTTATTTGAAACCAAATTTTGGAAGTTAAAAACCTAGAGTAAAATACCCCTAGTCATGGCATTTTCAAAATGTGGTCTGCCTTTTTTTGTGCTTGACAACTGAATGTCTCAAATAAATTTGATGATCAAAGACAACTTGCAAATTGTCATGTTTCATAGGACACCTTGTAGTTAGGGATGTTAATGTTTTCATTTCTTTTGAAAAACTATCGTTTCATTATGAAAACTACGATGAAAAATCGAAAACGCAACGATCCCTTTTAAAAACAATATTTTTTTTTTAAAATTTTGATTTTTAAAAATGGTCGTTTTGAAAACTCATCGTTTTTTTAACGAAGAAGGACATCTGTACTTATCATTGAGTAGTTTTTAAGAAAATATCAAGAAGTTTTTGCTCCCACACAACTTTTTAACTTCATGAAAGACGACATTCAATAAAGTTGCATGTATTTTTTTTTTAAAAACGACAGTTTTTATAAAGTTTGTTGTTTTGTTAACAACAACCCTTTTTTAATGACGACCGTTCGTTAACAATCATTAACATAGTTGTCAATAACAATTTTTTTGTGAAAAACGATTGTTTTTCAAAAGCAATCGTTTTTTAAAAACAATCGTTTAAAAAACGATTGCTAATCAAAAACGATCATTATTCGTTTTCTAAAAGTTCAAAAGATTGAAAAACAAAACAAAAAACGAGCATTAATGATCGTTTTTAAAAACTATTAACAACCCTACGTAGTTTAGTGACCTCTTGCTAATCTATTAATTTAAGTCCCTAAGCTGTGTAATAATCCTAGGTATTGTTGATGCAAAGGGACCTGTGGAAGGAATAGCATCAATGAACGAGTATGGAGAATACTTTTATGATTCATTTCTTGAAAATATTAATAAATATCAGTTTAATAAGATACTTGATGTAGGTAATACAACAGTGATATCACTGGAAATTCAATTATAGCTTGTACACAAAAATTTAAAAGAAATTCCACAAAAAATTATCAGTTAACCTTAAGAGAACCTCCAACACCTAAGCATAGAAGAGTAAAAATAAGTAAAAACTTTACAAGGAATAATTTAAATTTACTTCTTGCAGTGTGCACTGCACCAAAATTAAACTAGTTAAACATACTTAAACATAGTTAAGGCCATCCTTAAAAGGTTTTTCCAATCAAGAGAGCCTGTCATATCAATTCTTATTGAAAGGGGATTTTTTTTCAATTGTGGTATTCTATAAAAGTGACTTTGGCATCATGCTTCAGAAACAGTTGTGCAGGAAATTGTCAGAATTAAACAATTTTAAGGTAGAACAACAAAGGTTACCATTAAAGGGTACCATTGGGAATTAGGTATGTCCAATTGCCCATGTTGAAATGAAAGGTCACTTGAAGTTACAACAGTTCCTTTAAAAAAGGAATTGACAATGATCTAATCTATTATTGCAGGTGTATACCCTTCACCTTTTCATCTTTTCTATACAATTCAAGACGAGTTGAAAAATCACTTTCATGTAAAAACTAAAATAACTATGTATGATTAAAAACTTGGTTATATTTTTGCCAATTTCTAACTTTCCCTGGATGCAGTAATCTTCAGAGGGCCAGACTTTTTTGAAATCGTTCCATCCCATTCTAGAACGAGGGCCTTCAGCTAAATCGTTCCGTTCTCGTTCCTGTTTTTTATTGTTCCGTTCTGTTCCATTCCATTCTGAGTAGAGGAAGGGTCTTCCCGTTCCGTTCCGTTCTCGCCATTCTTAGTTGAAGAACAGTTGCATCCCTCTTGTTCTGTTCTTAATCAAGAACGTTTCCATCCCCTGTTCCATTCTTAGTAACAAACAATTTCATCCAAGACAAAAGTTTTATAGAAAAGAGTTGGTTAAAAGTTTAAAAAATTTCAATTTTTTATTAAAAAGTTCCTCACGGCCGTAAATAATACTTTAAATTATATATTTTAAATTTAGAGTTAAAAGAATAAGCTTAGATAATTTCTGGGCTGAGCAATGTATAATTTTGTGAGAGCGGGGGGAGGGGTGGGAGTGCTAATATCCTTAATATGTATGATATACAGAAGTTGAACTGAAACCTGCTGTGTATTTTGTGTGTTGTCAGTGTAGCAGAGACTGGGTAAGGGGGGGGGGAGGGGGTCAGGTGATTAAATAAAAAAAATCTTTAACTATATTTCTAGAGAATTTAGAGAACACATTCTTGATTTAAAATGTGTTCCCAACTTAGAACAAGTTATTGATAATAAGAACATGTCAACGATTTTAACCAATTTCCGTTCCGTTCCCTTCTTTTACTAATTGTTCCAATATTTTTAAGAACGTGTTCTAAGCGTTCATTTTATTCAGAATGATGGGATCGTTCTTGATCGCTCCGTAAAGAACAATTATTCCACCAGGAACGAGCCCAGCCCTAGTCTCAGTGGCATTATTCAAACATTTAACTGAGTAACTTTAGCAAGTAACATGCCAAAATGTATACCTTATTAGCTTGAAATTTCTCCTAAAGGATTCTGATAAGGGAGGGAAAAAGATTTTTGAAGAAAAATATATACACCCCTTGTATAAGTTATCTAGTTATTTGTGGTAATAGTTTTGAAAATATATACCCCTTGTATAAGTTATCTAATTATTTGTGGTAATAGTTTTGAAAATATATACCCCTGTAAAAGTTATCTAATTATTTGTGGTAATAGTTTTGAAAAATATATACACCCCTTGTTTAAGCTATCTAATTATTTGTGGTAATAGTTTTGAAAATATATTTACCCCAGGTATAAGATGTCTAATTATTTGTGGTAATAGTTTTGAAAATATATACCCCTGTAAAAGTTATCTAATTAATTGTGGTATTAGTTTCACACTGAAATACAGAATGCTGCTTTTGAAGCTATGGAACAGTCTACTGTGAAGATTAGGTATAAGGGTTGTTTTTGAAAACTGTTTTTTTAATTGTGTGTTTTCTGCTAAAGTGAATTGGGCAATGCAAATTTCTTGCTTCAGAATTAATAGAGTTGTTGTCAGAATTAAGGACTTTTCGAGCTAGAAAAATTACGCTATCTTCCGCATTATTGATCCGAGAAAGGTTTCACTTAATTAAGTTTATTGTAATGTATTAGTTTAACATAAGAATTATCACACAGTGATTTAAAAGTTTAATCATTGTTCCATCAAGCTGTCACAATTGGTCTAATTAAACAATAATTTTATGTTTGTTCTCTAATATCATATGTCGCCAGATGTGTTTTAAATGGAAAAGTTGAAAAAAAAACTCTGTTAGCTTCAAAATTGTTAAATTGTACCTAAAAGCAAGGTTAAATTTGAATTGAAGAAACCGAACAGGATTCTGCAGGATTTTATGTTTAAATATTCATAACATTACAATTGCCTGATTTTTTTAAATAAGGGTGTGTCGATAGTGATTTTAGATTTGACAGAAACTCATGATGTCAGATTTAGACCAAATCATGGGTTGAAACTATTTCCCCCTGAACTTCATTGATGTTGTTTACATTTAAGGGAGAAATATCATGGCAAGAAAATAGTAAAAATAGCTGTTCACGCCAGAAGAGGAGATTATTTGAATTCCCAGGTTATATCAAAGCATCATTCTAAACATTTTAAAGGGTAAAGCATTTTATGTACCCCCACTTTTCCCCCCAGGGTTGTAGCATAAGGGAATGTTTACTTATATTGTCATTACTAATGCATTTACTTGGTTTATATCCAATATTGTCGTTTACAAGTGCATTTACTTGGTTTACATTCAATATTGTTGTTACAAGTGCATTTACTTGGTTTATATTCAATATTGTCGTTTACAAGTGCATTTACTTGGTTAACATCCAATATTGTTGTTACAAGTGCATTTACTTGGTTAACATCCAACATTGTCGTTACAAGTGCATTTACTTGGTTTACATCCAATATTGTCGTTACAACTTCAATTACTTGGTTAACTTCCAATATTGTTGTTACAATTGCATTTACTTGGTTTATATCCAATATTGTCATTACAAGTGCATTTACTTGGTTAACATCCAATATTTTTGTTACAAGTGCATTTACTTGGTTCATCCAATATTGTCGTTACATCTTCATTTTCTTGGTTTATATCCAATATTGTTGTTACATCTTCATTTACTTAGTTTACATCCAATATTGCTGTTACAATTTCATTTACTTGGTTTACATCAAATATTGCCGTTTCATTTTCATTTACTTGGTTTACATCCAATATTGTCATTACAAGTGCATTTACTTGGTTTACATCCAATATTGTCGTTACAAGTGCATTTTCTTGGTTTATATTAAATATTGTTGTTACAAGTGCATTTACTTGGTTTACATCCAATATCGTCTTTACAACTTCATTTACTTGGTTTACATCCAATATTGTCGTTACAAGTGCATTTACTTGGTGTACATCAAATATTGTCCTTACAACTTCATTCACTTGGTTTACTTCCAATATTGTCGTTACAACTTCATTTACTTGGTTTACATCCAATATTGTCGTTACAAGTGCATTTACTTGGTTTACATCCAATATTGTTGTTACAGCTTCATTTTCTTGGTTTAAATCCAATATTGTCGTTACAACTTCATTTACTTGGTTTACATCCAATATTGTCGTTACAACTTCTTTTACTCGGTTTACATCCAATATTATTGTTACAAGTGCATTTAGTCGGTTTACATCCAATATTGTCGTTACAAGTGCATTTACTTGGTTTATATACAATTTTATTGTTACAAGTGCATTTACTTGGTTAACATCCAATATTGTTGTTACAAGTGCATTTACTTGGTTTATATACAATATTGTCATTACAAGTGCATTTTCTTGGTTTACATTCAATATTGTTGTTACATCTTCATTTTCTTGGTTTATATCCAATAGTGTCGTTACATCTTCATTTACTTAGTTTACATCCAATATTGTCGTTAAACTTCATTTACTTGGTTTACATCCAATATTGTCGTTTCATCTTCATTTACTTGGTTTACATCCAATATTGTCGTTACAAGTGCTTTTACTTGGTTTTCATCCAAATTGTCGTTACAACTTCATTTACTTGGCTTACATCCAATATTGTTGTTACAAGTGCATTTACTTGGTTTACCTCCAATATTGTTGTTACAAGTGCATTTACTTCGTTTTTATTAAATATTGTTGTTACAAGTGCATTTACTTGGTTTATATCCAATATCGTTGTTACAACTTCATTTACTTGGTTTACATCCAATATTGTCGTTACAAGTGCATTTACTTGGTTTACATCCAATATTGTCGTTACAACTCCATTTACTTGGTTTACATCCAATATTGTTGTTACAAGTGCATTTACTTGGTTTACATCCAATATTGTCGTTACAAGTGCATTTACTTGGTTAACATCCAATATTGTTGTTACAAGTGCATTTACTTGGCTTACATCCAATATTGTCGTTACAACTTCATTTACTTGGTTTTCATCCAAATTGTCGTTACAACTTCATTTACTTGGTTTACATCCAATATTGTTGTTACAAGTGCATTTACTTGGTTTTGGAGAAGTATCAGAGGATTAGGGGACTGGATCTAAAGATGCTGGACAGGATTGAGGTGAGAGAGTTGGTCTGTGGAGTATCCTCAGCCTCTGAGATATTAGAGGTGAGGAAATTGATTGAGAAGATGCAGGATGCGGATCAGAGAAGGTTTGGAACCCGGATTGTATCCTTTGATGTAGAGGATGTAAAGGCAACATACTTTGATACTCTGAGGATGGCTGGGAAAGCTACGATTGATCCCAAGAACGCGGTGTTCAGGGAGTGGAGGAGTTTTACTCCTTGATTGCTGGTGAAGAAGTAAGGTTAGAGAGAGGTTTTATTGATCTTACGTCTCTAGCTGTTCTAGCTGGGGGTGCAGGTGATTGGAACCCTACTGAACAAGAATGTGTCTACAGGAGATGACTGGTGGGGAGAGAGATGACAGCTGATCCCGGAGTCCCTGAGATGTTACGCATTAGGGGATATTCAGTTTGGGTTCATGACCTACAATATCCTGGCAGGATTGTTGCTGAGAGATGTTTTCCCGGACCCTGAGATATTGTGTAAGTACATGAAGTGCAACCAGAAGGAGGCGGTGGACTGGTTCCTTGAGTTCCTGATGGTGTCACTGGAGGGAGTGGAGTATCACCAGAAGGCAAAGGAGGAAGCTGAGACAAGGGAGGAGATGGTTCTTTCTCTGAGGTACAGGAATGAGAGGGAGAAATTGTGTGAGTTCTCTCCTCTGTTGATCAGGTTATGGACTCAAATCTTAGGGAAATGGCCTGCTCCTACTTCTGGAGGATGTCGGTATCTACTGGAGGCGAGGGAGTGGTTCTTGGTCCAGATGGATGTCATGGCCCAGGTGGGATATACTTGGTCCAAGGGAAGAAGGTTGGAGCCCCCTGGGAGAGAGGAGAAGGAGTATGCTAGGTTTGGACTGGAGCTTGAAGAGCTGGAGAAGCAAGTTTGGTTGAAACCTGTGGAGAGTTTTAGAGGATTGGAGAGGCCGAAGGGTTTGAGGATCCCGTTGTTGGTACTGGACATGGAGAAGGTGAAGAGTAAGGAGATAGGGGAGAAATGCACGAGGATAGGGAGGTGCCAGAGATGGTCTCTCTTGGAGTGGGCCAGGATGAACCCTCAGGATCTGCACAAGTTTTTTGAGAGGATGGAGAAGAATGTAGGTTTCCAGCAGTTCTATGGAGGCCTGTACGACGCCATGTGCTTGTGTTTCCTAAGGATCATGGATAAGAAGGCTCCAGTGGTGGAGATCACGGAGAAGAGGCTGAAGCTTGCAGTACTCCAGTAGCTGGAAGAGGAGTCTGAGGGTTTGAGGAAGTGCGAGGAGGAGTTGAGAGTGAGAAGGATGAGAGTTAATCGGTTGACCAAGCTTTCAGAAGACTGGGAATATGAGGAGCGATCTCGATGGAGAGAAGAAGTTCCTCTACCCAATCCCAAGGTGAGGTCTGGGGTGAAGCGGAAGAAGAGCTCTAAGCCAGGGAAGCTGAAGAGGTTGAGGATGAGGAACTCAAGGGAGAGTGTGGCTGAGTCTAATGCTGAGGAACCGGTTGGTCTCTCTCCGTCCCAGCCTTCTCCTGGTTCATCCAGAGGTAGGAGTGGGTTCGGAGGGAGTGCCTCCGGGCCTCTGCAGGAGGATGGATCTGAGGAGGTGGTGGTGTTGGATGAGGAGGATGATGTGTTCCTGGAGGCTGAGGAGGGGAGGACAGAAGAGGTTGCTTCTCCTAAGAGGATGAGCGCAGCTTTGAGGTTCTCCAGGAGGGTTGTAGAGCGAACCCCGACCTATGATGAGATGATTGAGGGATCGGCTAGGGTTTCGCTGCTGGAGGAGATGGATCTAGAGTTGGATGTTCCCTGGGAGGACAGGATGTTTTAAACCTTGCGGGGTTAAGTGAATCCAAACTCTGAAAGATCCCAGTGTTTATATTTCAGGTCTTATTTAGCTTTCAGGAGTTCAGGTCGCGGGGTGCAGAAGAACTTTTTCGTTTGCTCTTGGCTGGGCGAGTGTTACGCGAGCCATGCTCCGTGTATAAAGTCTAGTTGATGCCCCTGTGAGTTTCTGAGTTCTCCCTGCGGATCTGTACAGAACGTATTGTGAAAAACTAGTTTTGGAAGCTGTTTACAGACTGACTACGCAGGCGCAAGATTTCTTGCGTGGGAGTGAACAGTTTAATATTAGTATATGTTTATTTGTCTTGCAAGTGTAACCGTGTCCAGAATTCTAGGATCACTGTGGTAATTATTTCTTATATATATACGTATGCTTATCGGTTGATTATATTATGATTGATATTTATAAATGTGTTTGTTGGTTCCTTGCCACAGTTTTTTAATGCCTGAGTGGATTATTTGTTGTATTTGTATGATTTATCACTCAAAGCTTTTTCTGTGGGTTTATTAAACTTATTTAGATTGAAGACTCAGAGAAATAAACGTTTGGAACCTTATTATCATCCTTTTGTTATGAAGAGAATTGAGAGAAGGAAGTCTTACGATCTGGTCTTGAGAAATACCACACGGTACATATATTAGGTCTTTAGGGAAATCGCTAAGTAGCGAAACACATCCAATATTGTTGTTACAAGTGCATTTACTTGGTTTACATCCAATATTGTTGTTACAAGTGCATTTATTTGGTTTATATACATTATTGTCGTTACAAGTGCATTTACTTGGTTAACATCAAATATTGTAGTTACAACTTCATTTACTTGGTTTATATCCCTTATTGTCGTTTTAACTTCATTTACTTGGTATAGATCCAATATTGTCCTTACAAGTGCATTTACTTGGTTTACATCCAATATTGTCATTAAAACTTCATTTACTTGGTTTAAATCCAATATTGTCGTTACAACTTCATTTACTTGGTTTACATCCAATATTGTCGTTACAAGTGCATTTACTTCGTTTAAATTCAATATTGTCATTACAACTTCATTTACTTGGTTTATATCCAATATTGTCATTACAACTTCATTTACTTGGTTTACATCCAATATTGTCGTTACAAGTGCATTTACTTGGTTTATATCCAATATTGTTGTTACAAGTGCATTTAATTGGTTTATATCCAATATTGTTGTTACAAGTGCATTTCTTGGTTTATATCCAATATTGTCGTTTACAAGTGCATTTACTTGGTTTATAATCAATATTGTCATTACTAATGCATTTACTTGGTTTACATCCAATATTGTCGTTACAAGTGCATTTACTTGGTTTACATTCAATATTGTAAATTACAAGTGCATTTACTTGGTTTATATCCAATATTGTCGTTACAACTTCATTTACTTGGTTTACATCCAATATTGTCGTTACAACTTCATTTACTTGGTTTATATCCAATATTGTCGTTACAACTTCATTTACTTGGTTTATATCCAATATTGTCGTTACAAGTACTTAAAGGCAAAAAATAAATTTTACTTCAAGACTTAATCCCTTTTATATTAAGAATGTGAAAATCAACACTATTATGCGTGATGATGAGATGTGGAGAAAATACTTTTTTTACTGCATTAATTTATTCAGGTATTTAAGGGGTTACCCAAAAAAGGATTAGACTTCAGAGACGACGGTACAAAATTTTTCTGTTTCCTGAGATTCATGATTGCTTGCAACTTTAAACTTCTTTCTTTATTTGCAGCCAAATCATTAAATAAGACAATTAAAGGCTACATTTCAGAGAGATTCTTTGTGGTTGACTCTATATATTATATATTGCTTGAATTGATTGAAAATATCAAAAAATATGTATGTTAGCTATAGCTGGCCAAAAGGCTGGACCAAATTGGTAAAAATTTTTTAGGGAACCCAAGGGTGCCCGGGGAGTAACAAATTGCATCTTTTTCTTCAAATTTTATTTATTTTTATTCCACTAGCAATGCCGGGCACTTGAGCTAGTAGTAATATAACATTGTAATATCAAAAGAATTATTGTTTTTCATAATGATTGTTTATTTATTCCATATCTGTGCTTAAACTGTGACAATTTCCCATACTGATCTTGAAACATAAATCAACAAAATAATTTTTAATTAAAAAAAGTTCCCGGTAAAACAATGAGTAAATCTAATTCTCCAAACTTTTAAAAGCTACCTTTAGAATCGTACATGCTATGTATTCATGAACTGTGACTTAGAATTAAATCTTATATTGCTTACAGATTTGGTAATTTTTGTTTAGGAATCGTATTGATAATGAATCTACAAAAACTGTATTCTATATGGCAAGTGAGGACACTAAGTGGCTCAAAGATAACTTTGGTCAAGAACCTGATATTGGATTTCCAGGAGAAATATCAAATCTTCCAGGTATTGGATTTCTAGGAGAAATTTCAAATCTTCCAGGTATTGGATTTTCAGGAGATATATCAAATCTTCCAGGTATTGGATTTCCAGGAGAAATTTCAAATCTTCCAGGTATTGGATTTCCAAGAGAAATTTCAAATCTTCAAGGTTTTGGATTTCTGCGAGAAATATCAAATCTTCAAGGTTTTGGATTTCTGCAAGAAATATCAAATCTTCAAGGTATTGGATTTCCAGTAGAGATTTAAATCTTCCAGGTATTAGGTTTACAGGAGAGATTTCAAATCTTCCAGATATTGGATTTCCAGGAGGAATATCAAATCTTTCAGGTATTGGATTTCCGGGAAAAATTTCTAATCTTCCAGGAATTGGATTTCCAGGAAAGATTTCTAATCTTCCAGGTATTGGATTTCCAGCCAGGAGAGATTTCAAATATTCCAGGAGAGATTTCAAATCTTCCAGGTATTGGATTTCCAGCCAGGAGGGATTTCAAATATTCCAGGTATTGGATTTCCAAAAGAAATTTAAAATCTTCGAGGTGTTGGATTTCCAAAAGAAATTTAAAATCTTCGAGGTATTGGATTTCCAGGAGAAATATCAAAACTTGGAGGCATTATGCTTAGCTTAAAGTTGGTTTATACTAGGGATTCTCGATGTTTGAGATTTAAAGGTTATCTGGCTTTACAGTGTAAAAGATTGAAGCAAGCCTGTAACCAGGGGGGGGGGTGCAAGGGTGCAGGTGCACCCCCCTCAAGCTCAAGCAAGAGTAGATTCCCTTCCCAAACCAAACCAAACCTGTCTCATGTGCTGCATTTTATTCATCTTCAAAATATCATGATGAGGCTGAGGCACAAGAAGCCTTGATTTTAAATAATGAATTTTTTCCTTAAGCTAAAGTACCATTCATTTATTTTTTATGTATATTGTATATGTTAACTGAAAAGTTTCAGACCCTAAAATGTAACCCTTAAAAGCTTTAATACACTAGTTAAAAAGGTTAATCTTTATAGCGTACATTGACAATGTAATAAAGAAAACCATATATCACCGTAATAACAAACCAAGCATTGCTTTAAAAAAAAAAAAAAAATGTTTCGCCTGCGTCCCGACTTTTTGCCCCCCCCCCCCCCTGGAAAAATCCTGGTTACGGGCCTGGATTGAAGTATATAGAAAAAAGATGTATTCTTCCTTATCAAGCCAAGATAAATGTTAAGAATTCATGATTTTAGAATATCTTTAAATCTTTAAAGTTAAGGTTTCGAGCACATATATAGAAAGACAGAAGTGTTTATGATGCCAAAGATTTATCTGTATATATTGCATTATGCATAAATGCATTTTATTAATATTCTTCACACACATTATTGCATTTTTATATTTAGATAAAAAGATGCCCTCAAGAGATTTATTTATGCTAATACAATGTGATCATATGATCAGGTATTTCATGAGATTCTATCAATGTTTTATGAGATCCTATCAATGTTTTACTAGATTCTATCAATGCTTTATGAGATCCTATCAACATTTTATAAGACTTCATTAAAGTTTCGGAGATTTTATTAAAATTTCTTGAAATCAAAAAGTTTTATTGATCCAATCAATGTTTTATTGATCTAATCAAAGTTTTATTGATCTAATCAAAGTTTTATTGATCCGATCAATGTTTTATTGATCCAATCAAAGTTTAATTGATCCAATCAATGTTTTATAGTTCCGATCAAAGTTTTTTATAATCCATTCAAAGTTTTACAAAATCTTATAATAGTTTTGTGAAACCAATCAAATTTCAAGAGATCCAATCAAGTTTTGGAAGATTCTATCAAACTTTTATGGATCCCATCAAAATTTTATGTAATCCTGACAAATTTCTGGATTCTATCTAAGTTTTAGCAGATTCTATGAAAAAATTTGAAATCCTTTCTAAGCTTCATGGAATTTTTTGAGAATCTATCAAAGTTTTAGGAGAATCTTTCAAAGTTTCTTGGATCCCTTCAAAGTTTTATGATATTCTTCCAAAGTCTTAAAATTTATGAGATTCTATCAAAGTTGTATCAGTTTTTTTCAAGTTTATAGAATTTTTATGTAAATTTAGAACTAATAGATATTTTTATTTAAACTGATTTATGGTAATACAACTAATAAACGGATAAGTTTGTCGTTTTCAAATTTAAAAGTTTGCTGGTTTTCTAACAGTGTTGAACAATAATGAGCTAAGCACCAAACTTTTAAACACTTTTTGAGCAATAAACTTTTGAACATTTTTTGAGTAACAAACTATTAAACACTATTTTAGCATTAAACTATTGAACACTATTTGAGCAGTAAACTAATGAACACTATGAGCAATAAACAATTGAACACTCTTTTAGCAATAAACTATTGAACACTATTTGTGTAATAAACTTTTGAACACTATAATGAATAGATCATATGGTACTTATGGCTTATGGGGAGGACTATGGAGCACTGGAACTGTTATGTATGCTACCACTGGCCAACATATTATAGTAAGCCCAGATATTTTTCATTTTTAAATAATATTTACAAAGAATATGATTGTGCAAAATATATTCACAGGCAGCCCAAAGTTTGAATTAATTTTTTTTGAAAATTTAAACGCAAATTTAGGAAGTTGAAATATCTACGGAGTTGCAGCTTTCCTAGTAGGCATCACCATACTAAATCCTAGTAGGCATCACCATACTAAATCATAGTAGGCATCACCATACTAAATCCTAGTAGGCATCACAATACTAAATCCTAGTAGGCATCACCATACTAAATCCTAGTAGGCATCACCATACTAATCTTAGTAGGCATCACCATACTAAATCCTAGTAGGCATCACCATACTAAATCCTAGTAGGCATCACCATACTAAATCCTAGTATGCATCACCATACTAAATTCTAGTAGGCATCACCATACTAAATCCTAGTAGGCATCACCATACTAAATCCTAGTAGGCATTACCAAACTAAATCAATCAATCATTTACAAAGACGATATCATGAACGCCACTGAATTCCAGCGTTTGGGACATCCTGTAACTTTTACTTGTTTTGCCATTTGTTTAGGACGAAGTGATTTCTGATCGTGTCAATAGTTCAAGCTGGGAGGCTGTGGACCTGAATAGATTCATGACATCAACCACAACAACAACAACAACAACAACATCAACAACAATAGCATCAACAACAACAACTACAACAAGTACATCAACATCCGCCATTGGTCCAACTGGACCCTGAATGATTAGTCAGTTTTGAGACAGTTTATTGAGAAAACAAATTATTCTGATTTGTTTTTGACTTTGCAACAAATTTAGAAATGGGATCATTTAGCATAATTCAACAAACAAAAACCGTTGGAAAGAAATTTTTAAAGCTGTGAACTTTTAGTACCCCCCCCCCCCCCCACTGAGGGGGGTGGCACCCATACAAAAAATACATTTAAATCTCACTTTTGCCTTTAACTTAAAAGTTTAATTAAAAAAGCTTTAATCAATACTGCCTTCAGTGTAAATATATCTTTGATATCATTATTTATGATTATACAATATGTCACGTTTTTATGAAAATATAAATTTTTTTAAGAAACGTTTCCATCTCTATTTTTCACCCATTGCATTACACCACAGAGGAAGTGTCTGACGAGTCCACTTAAGAAAATTACATAATTGTACACTCTTAACTAAAAAATTCAAATTAGTGATATTAAGGACAAAAAGTCACTTAATAATCGATTTGTAGTTGCATTTTAAACGATTTTAAATCGTTGTTTGTGAAGTAAAAAACTTAATAATAGACGACTAAACGTCGCCTAATTTGCATCTTTAAATCGTCTATAAACTCAAATTCAAAATTAAGGACAAAAAGTTGTTTATTAAACGATTTTTAGTTGCATTTTAAACAATTTTAAATTGTTATTTTTTTAATTAGAAATAACTTTTTTTTAGACAACTGAAAGTTGCCTTATAATTGATTTAAGATCGTATATTTTTAGGCATATATTTTTAGTCAAAAACTCCTGTTCAAACCAGTTTATGAATCAGCTGACGGTTAGCATTCTTGCTTATTACCATCTCTTATTTTACAATTAGTTAGTTTACCTGTCCATTTCTAATTGCGACAAATTGTGATCTATGGGAATGTTAGAAAAAAAACAGAAGCTGTCACAGAAATTAGAGGGAAATCAAGATTTAAAGTTTACAGATTTGTTCTATTTTTCAAATTATTTGTTAAACGTTCCAAAAAGTTTGCTAAATAGTTTATATTAAAAAACAAATCTTCAAATCAGACATCTAAAAACATATTATGTCTGAGACTATAAGGAGGAAACGATTGAGAAGCTCAGGATCGGGGGAATTTTTTCCTGAGGGGGTGGGGGGCTTATCCTTAACCATACTAAATTTGTTCTCATATAAGTAAGAATTTCTAAAACCCCCCCCCCTCTCCCCACGTCTTATTTACTGTGAAAATGCGTTTTCTGATCTGGAAACAAAAGCATTGTTGCCGACATGTGATATTTTGTACATGATTTCAGAAAAATTATTATTATTTATTTTTTATTATTTTAGGGTTAAGTTAGGTTAGGATTGATTTGATTTGATTTAGTTAAGGTTAAGACAATTTCTGGGCCGAGCACCATGCGGCTAGGACTGGCTAGGACAGGCTAAGACAGGCTAGTTTTAAGATGAAAATAAGCGAAAAAATAAAACAAAAAAATCGAACATTTTTTTTTGTTCAATATCTAGATCCATTTTTTTCCAGTGCTGTCCCGTTGGAAACAAATATCAAAAATGTCAATGCCCAAACGATGAACAAGTATGAACATTTTATCACAGATATAACAACTAGGGATGTGTCTGTTCATCCTTTTGAAATCGGCTCAAGAGGATATGTCTCGCCATTAAATAAAGCAAATCTAAAGAAACTGCATAAGTTCTGCAAACCCAGTGTTAGTTTCAAATCAATGTGCGTAAATCTATCAGGCCTTGCAGTACTGTCATCATACCACATTTTTAGAAAACGAAAAACACTAGACTGGGACCAAGAAACTCCATTTCTTAAAACCACATCTGAATAACTAAACAATACTCATGCTAAAAGTCTTGAATTGCACCTGTTTTTTTTGGAAAACCCTGTCAATTATAAAATGCGATATCCAGAGAAAAGAGTATTAGTTTGTAAACTTTAATATTGTTTAATGTAATTTTGCTTTAGACAAATATAAATGATGAATATATATAATAGGTATCAAAGATGCAGTTGAGTGGATTCCAGGGACCGGAAGTTCCTGACCGAGAGAAGAAATTCCAGGGCCCAAGTTTTAGCTAGGTTCAAGCTGAAGCGTAGCAGGAAACAGGGTAAAACCACTGAGTTTGCGGTGCATTTAAACCTTGGCCTATGCTGCGTCAATTGACACCTGTTTGAATCTTAACTACAGTTAAAAGTTCTATTGTTTCCTTTTTTTGTCCATATCACGATCTCCAAGCATTTTTTCTTTCAGAGTATATGATTTACTGAGTAGACGGTGAATGTTTAGACTTTTTTGGTTAGTGGTTAGAGGAGCAGAATCGGTAAGATATTTATATTTTATGGTTTGAAGAGGGGACCTTTTAGAGTCAAACTACGGATTAGATCTTCTTTGTGTCGAGATTTATCTATGATAATCGAGCCCTTTTTCCTTCGTATGATTTTTAGTATCGTATTCTTTTAGTATTTGAACTGTGTAAGAGACCAATCCTTTACAGAAGATGTCAATGGAACCCACCACCGGAGATAGTAAAAGAAGTCCTAGGTTACAAAAGACTGCGTCCACCATGAACCAGAGGTAGGATGGGTACTTTTGTCTCCATCCTGTTTATATAAGTCGAGTCTTAGAAGTTTATATATATTTTTGAGATTTGCGCAACAGATGCAGAGGTAAAAATATTGAAGTTTGTGGCAAAGGCTTTTTTCCTTTGTTCAAAGATGCGAGAAAAAAATATTCAAAAATGTACCAAATCAGATTCAATGAAAAATATTGTTGAAATGAAATAAATTACTTGTTAATGTTACTGCGTAAAGAAACACAAAAATATGTTTTGTTTATTTAGATTTAAAGCATTCTTAATAATTATTTAAGTTATTTTTTATTAACTTTATCAAAAAAGGTTATTTCTTAAAACTGATAACTGTTGTAATTATGATAACTAATAACCCTGATGGATCCTATAAATTCCTTTTAAAGTAAATACTAGAGGTTTGGTCAGAACTGCAACATCCATGAATTGTTTTTTTTTTAACTCCATCTGACCTAGAATAACCAGAATGGTATCCTCTACACATCATTCCACAAATAACCATCAAATTTTCTCTAATGATGAATCAAGACTCTGCTATAATCAACTGATGTCTCTCACAAGAAAGTTTCACTCCGTAAATTCAAATAGAGTATTTCTACAAGAATGTTTAAGTACTGATTTAATTCCTAGCAGTTTTGAAATCTCTAATTTACCTCAAAACCATTCCTCAAGATTTGTTGCTAAGTGGTCTCACACAAAGAAACAAACTTCTAAACAATTGATAAAAATTGTTATTAACCAAAAGAGGATGACAGAAAAGCACATTCTTTTCAAAACAGAAAAATTAAGAGATCAATTGTTTTTGTTAAATCCAGAAGAATTGTGGCAAACCATTAGAGAACGCCTACTTTTGAAGAATGCAGCATATCAGAATATGTTTGTAAAACTTAGAACAAAAAAACTCATCTGGCTGTCCAAGAAATGTAATTCACAAGATAAACCTATAGTTACCCCAGAGGAAAATCCCCCGAAACAAAAGAGAAAATGGATAAAGAAGTCAAAATGGAAGAGACTGAAAAGAAAACAATCTAGGAAAAAGCTAAATGTGGTTTTTAACTATTCTGGTATAGAACTTTCTCAAGACATGGAAAATCTTCTCAACAGAGGTTTAAGCTTTGCTATTACCCCATTATCTCTCAATCTTTCACAGGTTTTAGTGGATTTTTTTCCACTCAGGAAGACCACCATGAATATCATCCTTCAATCTTCAGAAAGGAAAAAACTAACCTTCCTCGTAATCAAAAACCACCAGAAGAGCTTAAAATGTTTTGTCATGCAGTTAAATCAGAAATCCTAGACCCAGAGAATAGAAATAAAATCAGACCTAACCTACCTCCTGGAGAATTAAAAGCTCTTAAAGAGTTGATCAGTCTTCAGAGAAACCGGTCAGACCGAAATATATTTTCAATAAATGTGGAACTAACATCTACTTTTTTACTCTACAGAGGTTTGGTCCATCACCATCACTGAATTTTAAAACTAATAATTTATTTACAGAGAATACAAATAATAAAACTGAAAACATTTAAGGTACATAAAGAAACAATTTATTGATATAATCTTCATACAGGTCTTCTGTTACTTCCTGTTTTATTTAAGTTCATTAGAGCATTCAATATTCGTCTCTCTACATTTTCTCTGATGTCTTTCAAATCAAACCGTCTAAATAGATTAAAAAACTTGAATCTTTTCCACTAACTCGAATTGTCTAACCCCCATTTCTTTTCAACCTGATGGAAATGTAAACCTTCGATATTTCAAACCCATATTATATGATCAGAATGCAGAATTCATATTTTGAAATATCTAAGGTCTACAACATTTGGTTTCAAATATAAAGGGTTGAGAAATTGAAGTGTGTGAAAAACTAGATTTTAGTAAAAAGGTTTGAAAAAAATGTTTTGCAATGCTTTTGTGTAGTTTTTTTTTCATTTAGTTGGAAAAGCTAGTAACCAATAATATTAAATATTTTAACTATTTTCCCCCATTAAACTCGACCCACTTAACTTAGAATTTCAAAACCTCAATCTCAAAGCTAAGAACATTCCTGAGGTTCTCTGAAGTTCCCCAAGTAAAGGTCAAGGGGTTCCTGATTTATAATTGGACAAACATACAGACAGACAGACAAACAGAAATTACAACTTTATATATAGCAACTAAATATTTCAAAATTATTCTTGGGTTCTTTTTTTTAAAACTGGTTTAAAAAGTAGAAATCAAAATTGACTTAAAGTCGGATATAAGTCAACTTTTGATAACTAGCCCACAAACTTTAAACAAAAAGTCATCCCACTCCAATCTCACCCCTCCCTTCCTATCTCATCCCTCCCTTCCCATCCCTACCTTCTTATCCCGCATTATCAATGAAAATATAAAGAACAATGCAGTTTATAGTATTCTGGTACTTGGGGAAGCCCTCTATTTTGCCCTACTGTTATGTCCCCCACATGTGCAAAGTGGTCGATAACGACCGCTTAAAAAAGCTGCCTAAATTATACTAAAGCAATAATTTAAACCATTAAAATGTGAATTATATAAAAAGTAATTACTTCAGACGTATTTTTTAAACAAAAATCACGAAATGTAAACTTTGTAAAAAAGTGGAGGGGGTCTCACATTTTTGTCTAATTTTAGCGTATCCTCTCAGTGCCTATCAAGATCTTCACTGAATAAAAACAAAAACAAGCAAAAATATGCATGAACTTGGTTTCTGGGTTCTCAAGATACACAAAACTTTTAAAAAAAACCAAATTAAAGTGAGCGGTCGATATCGACTGCTTCATACATAGATGGTTAAATAATGTTGGCCGTAATAATATTAATCTCTTCAAAAATCACAAATCCTTGTCAATCATACAGGGTGTCCCAATAAACATGGGAATTCAGTGACAAATTTGATATTGTCTTTTAAATTATTCTTATTAGTATAGTGATATCTACTGAGTTTCGTCTGCTATGTTTTCATTTTGTTTGTTTATGTTTTACCTTAGTAAAACAAGAAAATTACAGTATACATACATAATAAAAGGCATACCCCTTTTTAAAAAAATTCAACAAATTTGTTCGCCAATTGGCATGCCTAATATATTATTATTATTATTATTATGTATATCTTGCCCAAGAACAAGAGAAAAAATTAAGAATTAGATATTTTTTTCAGGAAGAAAACAACAATATCTTAAACTTTATTGTTCAGACAATTTTGATTTTAATTTTTTTTACTTCTTTAATTTGTAGGTTAACCACTCCATGAAATACATACTAAATAAAATTCTGTTTAATAAAAAACAAGAATGATAAGTGTCCAGGGGTTGAAAAGTAATAATTATGTTTGATATCAGATTTTTATGAAAATTAACTAAAAAAGATAGGGTTATGAATGTTGTCTTAAATGGTTTTTTTATCCAGAGAAATAACATGTATGTTTTTTGGAACTCTGATGTTTCGACTAATAAACATGTTTTCTCTTAAGAAAGCTGTTTACAATCGTTAATGAAGGGTTGTCATTAACCATTGTTAACAAAGGGTTGATGTTACTGGTTGTTGACAAAGGTTTGTTTTCACAAACGATAGTTTTTCTTTTTTTCTTTGTCTTTCTTAAGCCGAAAAGATCACTTTTAAAAAAGAGAAAACAATCCATCCTTACTTAATACTTACTAATCAGCCTTTGAATCCTTCATATATTGTATTTCACTGATTGTAGCAAGAAAATTTAATAATTAGGCATAGTGCATTGTGCATTAAAGTGTCCACAGAAGACCAATTATTTTAAATAGATGCACACAGTTAATTCTTTTCATTGTTATGTGTAATGTGAGCACCAATCTAAATTTTTAGCTTTATATCTCTAAACCTATATAAGATAATTGATGCTAATATTTTCAAAAAACCCTACACAGCTCAAAAAAATATTTTTCTAGAAATTATCATGTCATATATCATTTTCCATTAAATGTTTTGAAAAATATCAAAAATTGACTGAGGTAAGTTCACAAAACCTTCCAAAAATGCACTTTTCTGAACAATGAGCATTTTTGACGATTTGTTGGGGCCTGCCTTTTAAATTTTAAATTAAATTTTTAAAAAAATCTAAAATTTTGACGGATTTGAATTACCTGATGGAAAATGGAGAAATTGATATGCAATATTATAATTTCGTGAATTTTTTAACTTCAAAGGAGATTATCTTATTGAATATAAGAGCCAACGACCTAAACTTTTCAGGAATTACTCATATTATGTAGTGTAATTGAAAAAGTTACCACACTCATTGCAAGTGCCTTTTAAAAAAATTAGTGGACACCTTATTGTACAATTTGCAACTCAAATTGAGAGACTACAACAAATTTGCATGGCAGCAATACTTTTGCTGCTATTTAATTTTAGTACATATCTGTGTTCGGGGCAAAACAATGTCCTTTCACAAAGGGGTTTATTTTTACATTATTGCAGTTGTCTTTTTAAATTTGAAATAATTACTTCTCTTGATTAATATAGTAAAAAGAAATTGCATGTTCACTGCAGCATTCAAAACCTGAAACTGAAACTGTTAATATCTAATAATTATAATATTTTAAAAAATCCTAAAAAACATAAAAAAGGGTCTGATGACCAAATTTTAAGTAGAACTTAAACATTTAACATCAATAAAGATTTTTTTGTTTTTCTGTTTTCATAAGTTATGACCTGTCTTAATTTCCTTCATTGTTTCTACTGCCTAAATCCATAAGTCACAATTCAGATAATCACGCGCAATTGAAAATTATTAATTATAGATCGATTTACATGAATATTCTCAGACAATAGCTTAACCCTATCTCCGCTGGGGTACTTGAAAACCAGGATACGCTGGGGGGGGGGTCAATTTGACCCCCCCTCTAAATCCCATGTTTTATGTCCAAATATGACAAATGATACATCATTAGAAAGCTCTTGTGCTCTACTTTTAGAATCTGCAAAAAAATTTGCAAATTTGCGAAAATTGAATTTTTTATCGCAAAATCCAGTTTTATAGTAAAAATGTTTGCAAAAAAAAATTTGTCCAAAAAATGACAAATTATACATTTTTGAAAAGCCCTTGACCATGCCATTTCAAATATGCAAAAATTTTTGCAAAATTTTAAATAACCTGATTTTTAATCAAGAAAAACTAAAAATGTGCAAATTTCCTTTGACAGGTTGTTTGCAAAAAAATTTGCAATTTTTTTTTCGCAAAACTTGTGCAATCCGTTTCCTTATGTCATAGGCTTTCCAAAAAGCTAAATTTTATCAAAATCTGACAAGTGAAAGTGGGTCAAAACAAAGATTTAGTTTGCTACAGGCAAGAGCAGTCATTCAGGCAGTGTGTCTGAGGACTCAGGCAGTTAGTATTAAGGTTTTAGGCCTAAAGGGAGGGCTTTGGGTATGTAAGAAAAGTCAGAAAATTTCAACAGCCTCAGACCAATACTTTTTGAGTTATGTAAAAAAAACTACAGGGGGGGGGCAAATTTACCCCCCCCCAGCGGGAATAGGGTTAAAGATTACTGTTCTGAAGTGGGTACGCTACTTTTCAAATGCAGATTTACTTAAAATCATGTCAACAGAGCCCTTAACAATTTTGTTTTATAAACGGTCAACCTTGAAATTCTTTTGGTTTTTTTAGCCAAGACACCAGTAATCCTAGATTTATTGTTAGCAGTCATTATTTTCCGGAAATTCATTTTCTTCATCTCACAAGAACAAAATATTTTACATATATTAGGGTTTCCATGATAAGCCCTATTTTGTAATTACTTAATAAAAGGCATACCCCTTTTTAAAAAAATTCAACAAATTTGTTCGCCAATTGGCATGCCTAATATATTCATGGAGCACTTATTTGATTGCAGTGGAAACACTGTTCTTCAGTTCTTAACTAGGGTTGGGCATATATATTTATAAAGAGGTTTCATTAATGGTTAGTTCCAACTTCAAAAAAAAATTCTCAGGTAGCCGTTAGTTTTAGTATTAATTTTAATATAGTATTAATTGCACAAAATACAGAAGAAGACATTTAAAAACATCAAAACATGTAAATGTATTTTTTTTAACCTTAATGCAATTTTAAGCAAAAAAAAAAATTCACCACTATAAAAAATCCATTTCTTTATTGTTTTCAACTGCTAACTTTTTTTTTAAACAGCTAAACCTTTTCAATAACAACTTAAAAATTAATGGCTTTGCTCTTTGTTATTTTCAAAGATCTCCATTTTGTTAATGGAACTTTTCTTAATTAGAAGTTGTTTTGTTATTTTGAAAAATACATATTTTTTAAACCTTTAATTCTCTTGAGCTTGTGGGTTTGACACTTACATTTTAGAGACATATGCAAGCTCTAAATCTTTGTTTGCAATTTGTTTATTTAACCGTCCACTTAATAATTTTCAAAATTTTTTTTGTAAATTTTCAATTTGTTTTAAAGAAATGTTCCCTGAGGAACAGAAATATTTTAATTTTTTTCATACAATACATAGTTTTAGAGATAGACACAGAGGTCGGTATCGATCACTTCGTCAACACGGGATTTTAAAATGGCCAAAATCATGACACACAGAGGTCTAAAAGAGGGGCAATTACCCCCCTCCCTCCGTCCCCCTTTTATAACATTACTCATCCCCCCTCAACCTTCATAACATTAATCAGCAGTCAGCCCTGGTTAAGTGAAATCTTGGGGGGTTTCAGATCCCAAAGGGTTCTGAGCCCCATCCCCCCTGAAAAAAAGTTTTAAGTCCCCTCTATACAAAATCCTGTATACGCCCCTGTTATCTTCTAGAACTAGTTTTCATAAAACTTAAGTATTATATTTATCGTTCAGAAATTATTCATTTTCTCCTGTACATTTCCAATCTCACCCCTCCCTTCCTATCTCATCCCTCCCTTCCCATCCCTACCTTCTTATCCCGCATTATCAATGAAAATATAAAGAACAATGCAGTTTATAGTATTCTGGTACTTGGGGAAGCCCTCTATTTTGCCCTACTGTTATGTCCCCCACATGTGCAAAGTGGTCGATAACGACCGCTTAAAAAAGCTGCCTAAATTATACTAAAGCAATAATTTAAACCATTAAAATGTGAATTATATAAAAAGTAATTACTTCAGACGTATTTTTTAAACAAAAATCACGAAATGTAAACTTTGTAAAAAAGTGGAGGGGGTCTCACATTTTTGTCTAATTTTAGCGTATCCTCTCAGTGCCTATCAAGATCTTCACTGAATAAAAACAAAAACAAGCAAAAATATGCATGAACTTGGTTTCTGGGTTCTCAAGATACACAAAACTTTTAAAAAAAACCAAATTAAAGTGAGCGGTCGATATCGACTGCTTCGTACATAGATGGTTAAATAATGTTGGCCGTAATAATATTAATCTCTTCAAAAATCACAAATCCTTGTCAATCATACAGGGTGTCCCAATAAACATGGGAATTCAGTGACAAATTTGATATTGTCTTTTAAATTATTCTTATTAGTATAGTGATATCTACTGAGTTTCGTCTGCTATGTTTTCATTTTGTTTGTTTATGTTTTACCTTAGTAAAACAAGAAAATTACAGTATACATACAAAGTAAACTTGTCCGTCTTCACTGTTTATCTTGCGGGGACATTGTAGACACATCTTTTCAGTCTTTTACCCTTTTCATAAAACAAACTCTAGCAGACTTAATAATATTTTGGCTTTTGAATTTAGGTATTACAATGCTAATTCATAACAGAGACGATATCGAATTCATCACTGAATTCCCATGTTTTTAGGGACACCCTGTACAAAAATGCCAACCTCTGTAAAAGTAGTTTTATAAGCATCGAGATAGTTATTGAAAGCAAAATTGTAAATAAAACATTTTTATAATTTACAGATTTAAAAATGATTTAAATATACTTACATCTTAATCAGCGCCTTAGATCTGTGATAAATAAAGATGTCTTTAATATTAGAAGCAAAAAGATTTTTTAAAAGAGTCATATTGTTAAATCATCCTTAATTGTTTGTTTTTACAATTCAGCATAAACAAATCAATCATAAAGGACAAATGGATGATTTGTAATAGGAAAAAAAATCTTATTCTGTTTAAAATCTGAATAATTTGTGTTGTAAATGAATTGGAAACCAAGCCTTAAAGAAGGTTGCCAAGTTCTGGATGGGGCTGTTCACATAATTTCAAGTCATCCTTGATTTTAAGAGGGGTATGCCTGATTCAGAAACCACAACAGATAACATAGTTGTAGACTTTTTTGATGTAGCCAAGGAGTAAGAAATAGAAGGGAGATAGAACTGATGTGGCCCCCCCTACCATTGATTTTACATGCTTTGCAGACGGGTACTCCATTTGTATAAGAAATATTCAGAAAAGGTTATTGTATATGCGGTAGCTGTACATTCGACAAATATTTCTGATATAAATGAAGTACCGTCTGCAAAGCATGGCTACACCAAAAAGTCAACAACTATGTTATCTGTTGTAGTTGAATTAGCATTGCAATACCTAAATTTAAAAGCCACAATATTATAATGCCTGCTAGAGTTTATTTAATGAGAACGGTAAATGGCTGTAAAGATGTGTTTATAATGTCTCTGCAAGATGAACAGTGAAGACGGACAAGTTTACTCTTGTTTGTATACTCTAAGGTTCTTGTTTTACTAAGTACAACCGTATGCAGTCAAAACATAAACGAATAAACTGTGAATATAGCAGATGAAAATATTACGGATTACAGCTTTCTCAGTAGGTATCAATATAATATAAATCAAAGAATTTTCTAAAATGACAATATCAAATTCCTTACTGAATTCCCATGTTTATTGGGACCCCCTGTAGTTAAAATGTAATAAAAATTTCACTAAAAAGCTTTTTTTTAAATATCTATTTAGTTTGAAATTTAAATAAAATTTGTTAAACCAAGACCCTATCCAAAATTTAAAATTCACATTAAGGCTTTCTTGATTTTTTAATAGGTCTACTATTTCAGAAGATATAGGCAGTTTAAAAATCAAGTATTTGCCTTTTTTGGATATTTTAGCACCTAGATTTAAGCATGATTAAATTAAGTTTAAAAAAATTTTTTTATTGATTTTCTAAATCTTTAAAGCCCTGAGAGGAGGTAATTTGACAATGTAATTAGTTTGACATTAATTTGACATGTAATTAGTGTATTTGGGCATAATAAACAGATTTTAAAAATAATAGAAATTGAAATTTTCAGAAAATGAATACTACATTTGAAATATTCTTTAAAAACTTCTTATGAATATTATCCTGTGTTTAATTGGCAAACATTATGATAAGCTGGTAGAACTTAAGCTGGGAAGGGTTTATGCGTACCCCCAAACCTATTTTGAGCCTTAGCTCTAGTTTTTTCCTTCCTTTGTAACTGGTGAACCAAACCAAACCAAACCAAAAACCAAAACAATACAGTGCAAGTTTTGCTGCAATATGTTATATTCTGAAACTAATGTCGTCGTCACACATAAAAAATGGAAATTTTAAAGGCAATTTTCAAATTATAAGATTTTTTCAGAAATCAATTTATTTTTGTAAGTCATTTCGCAAACAATTTAGCATACCCTCCTTAATTTTGTTAACAATGACCTCCTCTATTGTTCATCTTAAAAGGGGATATTTGAAATTATGTATAGTATACAGTCCCTTCAAAATTGAGTGCACCTTTATTTACCATGGCATAAAGTCTGGTCAGGGAATGCACTTGTCACCAGCATTGAATCGAAAGACTCATTGGTTTCTCAAATAAATTTAAAATGGCCCATGTTCACATCATCAGAATAAAGGTACATAGAGGTAGACTTTTTATTCAAACAAACTTGCCTTGACAAATAAGGCTTTAAACATCTATACCCCTGTCCCCTCCCAGACTTTGTATAAATTACAACCCCCCCCCCAAAAAAAAACTGTTAAGGTTAACATCAAAATAAAATAAAAATTACACATCCTTTCAAAAGTTTTCCATAAAGGAAATCAAATATGTTAAAATCTTCAAATCAGATGACACACTATTCAGAGAGGAAGAGAGGTGCCTCATCAGTGCAACCTTATATTTAATTGAACAAAGGTGCTAACTTAAACTCTTTGAGTAAATCTTTGCTATTTCAAACTTTTAGTTCTGCTACAGCCGTTAAAATCAAAGTTTGAAATATCAAACGTTTATACCATTTTAGGATAAAAAGATTAGAAAAAAAAAATTAGAAAATTAGAGTTTGAGTTTGGAACCAGTCTATTTATTTATGATTTTTCTCAAATATATAAAGAGGTTGGTACGTCACATCCTGATCTGCAGCAGGGGTAAAATTTCCTAAAAAAAATTAAGAAAGTTTAGCAAAAAATTAAGATCTTAAAACGTTCTAAATTTATTTTATAAAATCAGTTGAATTATATTATAAAGTGACTGAAAACTGTAAATGACCCTTCAATCATAGAGTTGCATTTACAATTAACAATTTTACATTTAAGCTTTGTCCAGGATTGTATGAATGGGGGATCTTTTTCCTAAGTAAATATTTTCCATTTTGTTGATTTCATGTTAAAGTGAATCACATATTTGTACAGAAGAGATGAGGATGGTAATTATTGCTTAGACATAGATTTATCAGGTATCATTGTGGAACATCATTGAACAACTCTACAAACAGAGGGTTACCAGACATTGAGCCAACTGTCCCTTACTGGCTACCGCTCAATTATTTCTTTGTTAATTAGGATGTAGGCGTATTTTCAAATTTAACCAAATTATATTTACTAAAACAAATTAAAAGCCACGAATGAATAATTATATGTTTCCAAAGTTTACAAAATTAAGCTTTACCTGCAGATGTCCAAAAAAATTTCCAATTTGTCACCAAATATGGGTATAAGATAGGTCCATACACCCTAGGAAAACATGAATAGGATCGGTTCATAAACTCTAGGAAATTAAGTATATTATATCAGTCCATAAGGTTTAGGAAAATATGGATATAAGATTGGTTCACAATTTCTAGGAACATATGAATATAAGATCGGTTAATAAACCCTAGGAGAATATGGATATAAAATTGGTTCATAAACCCTATGAAAATATGGATATAAAATGGGTTCATAAACTCTAGGAAAATATGGATATAAGATGGGTCCATAAACCTGAGGAAAATATGGATAATAGATGGGTTCATAAACTCTAGGAAAATATGGATGTAAGATTGGTCCATAAACCCAAGAAAAATATGAATATAAGATCTATTCATAAATTCTAGGAAAATATGGATAAAAGATGGGTCCATAAACAATAGGAAAATATGGATAAAAGATGGGTCCATAAACCCTAGAAAAATATGGATATTAGATCAGTCCATAAAATCTAGAAAAATCAAGATATAGGATCGGTTCATAAACTCTAGGAAATGATGGATGTAAGATGGGTCCATAAACTCTAGGAAAATATGGATATAAGATCAGTCCATAAACTCTATGAAAATATGGATTTAAGATGGTTACATAAAACCTAGGAAAATATGGATATACAATCAATCCATAAACTCTAGGAAAATATTGATAAAAGATCAGTCCATAAACTCTAGGAGCATAAAGATATAATGTCAGTTCATAAACTCTAGGAAATTACGGATATAAGATGGGTCCATAAACTCTAGGAACATATGGATATAAGATCAAGGTCCATAAACTCCATGAAAATATGCTTATTTAAGATTGGTCCATAAACTCTTGGAAAATATGGATATAAGAAAGGTAAAAAATCTAGGAAAATAAGGATATAAGATGGGTACATAAACCCTAGGAAATTATTGATATAAAATGGGTCCATAAACTCAAGGAAAATATAGGTACAAGATGGGTCCATATACTCCAACAAGAAAAACACAGGTTTTTAACGAGATTACCATGGTGGAAAACTGTTTAATAATTTATGTGATTAATTTATGGCACCTTCTTGTGTTCTACTTGTGGTATAACTACTTTTCATGATCAAGATTCTTCCCGTTTAAAGCAGGGGTATAAAACTCGGAAATACCCTAGTGCCCAAATATCTAGTGTGAAATATATGAGATATCACAGGAAGAACTTCATGGTTTATTTTTAATAGAGTAGCAAGTAGTAGTGCTGTCTTTTAGATACTAAAATTTGACAGTAGTAAAATGAAATATTTTAACTGACATATATTTTTCAGACTAAAACAAGCATGAGCAAAGTATGGAAAAGTTTCACATTGAATTTTGTATTGTATTTCTCAACTAACCCTTTTAGGACTAGCCATATTTTAGATATTTCATGGAAGGGACTTTCATGGAAGTAATATGAATACATCAACATAGTTGAACAATAACATAGCAAACTTAAAATTTTACTATGTGAATGTTGATCATTTAAAGATTACATGTTCAATATGTTTAATGTTAAAGATATAATTCAAATTTTAGTTTCTAAACATTTTGCACATGGGCAGCCCCACTGTAAATTTTTAGACGTAATAAAATGGAATATTCATAAATTATCCCTAATTTATGAATATTTTGAAAACCGTAAAAATAAAAAAAAATCCATATTTTTAAAATTTTTTTATAAGAAAAACTCAATGCAGAACAATATTTTTAAAACTGTTAATAATGCATGCAATTATTAAAAAAAAAAGGGGATAAAAATGTAAGAATTTCTGTATACATAGTACGCGCCACCTCTTCAATAGCATAGACACCACCTGGTGGTCAAATGTGGAAACTTATATCCAGAATATCTGGAATAATTATTCCATTTTGTTAATAATTTGAAAAAACTTTCAAATTAATTAAAAACATATTAAGTTAATTAAATAAAAACACAATAGAAAAAAAACAAATTGGTGATTAAATAAGATTTATTGAATAAATATGTAAACAGTACAAAACAGCATTTGACATTCTCCTGTCCCCTCCCCCCTCCCTCATACAGCCCCACCCTTGTTGCTTCGCAATTTATCACATGCAGTTTGTGCGTTTTTACTGTAGAAAAGATTATTTATACTTATTGTACTGAGGGAAAACATTAAAACATACAGTAAATATAAAAATTCATTGAAATAATTCATACTTAATAACATGAAATACCATGCATTTAATATTAAATTTATAATATAACTATAATTAGATTGTGATTTGAAAATCAAATAAATAATATAAAATGATATACATTGTTAGGCAATAATATCAATATAATGGAGAGAACTTTTTAATTCAAGTTTTATGGTTAACAAGCTTTTTTTCTGAATTTCAAGGTTACATGTAATTCAAGAGAAGTTGTTTAAAAGCTTCTCTTTGTTACCTTTTATTTGCAGTCATGCTGTTATAAAGCTTGATATAAATTAAAATCTAAACCATTGTCTTGGTAATATCGCACCACTGTATTATTTCACAAGTATTCATGTATTATTTCACTATTCATCCATGAAAGCACTTGATGATTGGTGATAACTTGTTTTACCAGCAAATGTGATATTTTTTAGACATACAGAAACTAACAACTAATGCATTCACTGAAAAAACGTTGTTTTAATTTTCTTTATATGTCAGTGGTGCAGCGGCCAGTTCTCTAGAAAATTGTTGAGCAATTTAAAATTCAGTGATGTTGATGGACCAAACTTCTGTAGCGTAAAAAAGTAGATGTTAGTTCCACATTTAATGAAAAAATATTTCGGTCTGGGTTGACCCTAGTCAGCCCACAATTGATTGTTCACAATTGTTAAGGGTGTTTAACAGCAGTATTCACTGATGAAGTGAAAGTTAAACTAAACTACAATCTACCTGGCACCTGCTATTGCTGTGCGGGTGCAGCCGAGCTGGCAGGCGATTCCAAGTCAAGTCGGCTTGGGGCAAGTAACTCGTTAACTGTCTCTCTCTCTATCTATCTCTCAATCTATCAAAAAATTTTTAGTTTTCTGACAACACATCAGGATATATTATTTTATTATTAAAACAAATTAAAAATCAATGTCAAAAGAATTTAATTTTTAATCAACAATGAAGGAATATGTTTTTACAATATTTTTGTAAATTAAAATATTTCATTTGTTTCAGAACCAAATTTTTTTAAAAAACCTGTTATTTTAAAATTATACTTTTGGTTTTCAAATAAACACTATTTTTTAATATTATATTCAAAAAAAATGTTTTCAATTTTTTTTTTATATTTTATTGGTCATGTAAATTTACAGTGCGTAGTACATCCGGTCCCAGTTTGTACTGTACCAAGCTCTATGGACAGGACTAGCCGGTGCAACAAGGTTGATGCAGTCAGACTTTATGCTTCAAATAGGTTGAATTTACTGTTACTAAAGGGGCAGAGGTGCATGTGCAATGATTATATACTTTTACACAATATAAGTTTCTGTAATCTATATAATAGAACAAGACATTCATATATACATATATGTTGAGTATAGCCAGCCAAACAGCTGAACTGATTGTGCTGAATTTTGTGTTGACACTCAGGGGTGGCGGGGGTGTTAATAGTTTTAAAAAAATCTAAACTTCAATATTCAAACTTTTTTTTCAAAATTTATTATTTTTTTTCCATGGGCAAAGCCAGGCCCTCTCTTTATACCCCCCCCCCCTCTTTCCTGGGATATAAATAATGTAATTTAAATGGATGAGAGGAAATTAATTCTCCTTGAACATCTCATGATTCCTATTGTAGAAGCTAAGCAAAATATTTTTGTCCTTGGACGCGTCACAGGTGTACCATTGTATCCCGGTAGAAGAAAAATCTCGTCCCATTACCGCGTTCTCTACTATGTATGGATTATATCAATTTGCTAGAATGCCCTTAGGACTAAATATTGCCAGCGCAACTCGTTGTAGATTTGTTCAGAGACTCGTCGACGTATTGGGTGTCCAGGGGATACTTGCATATCTTAATGATGTGCGTGTACACTTGGAATATTTAGACTCTCATATTCATTTATTAGGGTTAGTGTTCAATGCCCACAGACAAGCAGGGATCCGCTTGAATACAATTAAAACACATTTATTTCAGGAAGAAGTAGAATATCTCACTCATCTAGTTAGTGCTGAAGGAATTAAATTAATACCCTCTTATGACCAGAAGATATTAGATTGGTCTCTGCCCCAGCCTGGAAAACAATTATCTAGTTTTTCAGACTTCGCAAACTTCTATGGGGATTTCCTGCCAGGTTTCATTAACATTACAGCATGTCTAAATGAAGTGAAAACAAAGAGAGTAATAGAATGGACACAAGAAATGAAGAATAATTTTATTACTTTAAAACAGATGTTCGCAGCAGCACCGAGCAGAGCCACACCAGATTTTGCTTCAGATGCTAACCGTTTTTTTTTAACTATAGATTTTTCTAAGACCGCTATTGGAGCTGTTCTATCTCAGGAACAGAATGGAGTAGAAAGATTTTTAGATGTCAAAGGGAGAAAATGCAGGTCTTATGAGAACAATTATCACGGTTCTAAGGGTGAACTTTTAGCCCTCCTCTGTGGCATTACTAAATTCGATCATATTCTTAGATTGAGCCAATTTAATGTTGTGACAGACTCCGCCACCGTTCTTCATTGGTCAACGATAAAAGATAGCGGGGGTACTGTAAGACGCTGGTTTGATTATATACAACAATTTAATTTCACGGTAACACATAGAGCAGGTAAAACAAATATCAACAAGGATTTANCAATAACCCAAGGTAGTCAGAAAATGTGCCCTCTGCCCTGGAAACAGCTGAGCTCAGAATATTGCTCAGAATATTTACCCCCCTCATGTACAGGTAAGATATGCACAATTGTGCAGCTCCCTTGGCAACTTTCAGGCGCAATAGCGGACCAAAGATGAGGACCACCACTAATTGGAGCTTTTAAAGGTAACATAGTCATTGATCAAACTGATCTTCAAAATGCACAAAAAGAAGACAGTACACTCAGTATGGTAAGATCATGGTTCAATGAAAAAACAGGTAAAAATTGATGAGAGAAAAATTGACACCTCAGAATTTGAATTCGTTTACAACAATGTACTTCAGCTGTACAAGGTAAGAAAGCAACTCAGGTTAACAGATGAATCAACGTCAAAAAACTCCAGGTTAATATATTTGCTCAAGTTTGTCGCCAATCCAGGAATGAGAGTTGTCGTCCCCCCCTCGCATAAGCCTTAATTGCAATCCATGTGCAAGAGCACTGGGGTGTACAGAGAACAACTCAACAGGTAAGAGAACATTTCTACTGGCCAAATTGGTGTGCTGACACAGCGATCTTTGTAACGGAGTGCACTGGATGCTTACACAGAGAAAAGGTAAATTTAAAGCAGGTTGGTACGTTTGATGGACGCATGATCAATATCAACGAGGTTTTATGCGTTGATCTTGTCGGTCCTATCTCCGTGTCAGGTAATAAAAATCATTACATTTTAAGCTTAATGGACCAAATGTCTAGTTTTGTTGCTTGCAGTGTCCCTTCCAGGCAAGTCTGCAAAATTCATCCCGCACGTGATTTTAAACAACTGGATCAGCTTGTATGGAGCACCTGCAACAATTAGGATGGATCAAGGAAAAGAATTTTATAATAATACATTGAAATCCCTCCTTAATTCTTCAGACATTAATATCAAGGTTGGCTTTAGCCACAATCATCAGTCTAATGCTTTTGAAAAATTTCACAAAACATTGTGGGCACTATTGAGAGCAAAGAAAAGCAACGGAATGAACTATTGTGAAAAGTCACTTCCAACCTTGATATTTGTGTATAATGCTACACAGCATTATTTGACAAATGCAAGCCCAGCCAGAATCTTCCTAGGCAGAGAATTGAGCCTCCCTCATTTGTCTTTGTTACCCAAATTTCAAAAAAATGATTCCCCCCCCCCACTCTATGGAAGAAGAATTAGACTTTGTCATTGATCTTATGCATGCTGCTGATGATGTAAAAATTAGAAGGCAGTTCCGGTCCTATGAAAAACCTATAGAACAGCTGTGCATAGGAATAAGGCATACTGTGCCTAACTGCCACCCCCGGGAAACTCTCGGAAGGTTTACTTAACCTGGAGCAGCCCAGTAGCCATAAGGAAGATCATCAACAATGCCATGATTGAGGTGTGGGAGTTGAATGTCAAGAATCCAAGAACATATATAGCTCATAGATCCAAATTCGCTTAGCAAAGCGGCTTGGACAAAAAGACGTTGACCCACTGTTCCAACTGCCACACCTACCTCCTGAAGCAATCAAAACACTGGAAGATAAGCTCTTTAATTTTTAGCTACCTGCAAAACTAGTAAACAACAAGATAATTGATGAATTCCATTCACAATCGTCTGGTATTCATCAACGGGGGCAGGGTCAGGGCAGCAGCATGGAGCCCCAATGGTGCCGCAATATGCAATATGCATCAGGCTTGGATATTTCTGCAAGTTCTAGGGAAAGTGATGAAGAACTATTTCAATCCTTCAACAAGTCCCCAGGATCTGAGCAATCAGATGGAAGTGATCCAGAAGTACTCTTTGATAACCATTTTGTGATTGATAACATGGAAGACAGAATGCTAGACAACATGCTGTGTGATTCACCAGAACAGGATGAACATGTACCAGGATAAGCAGCAGATCTCAGTTTAGAACCAGAAAAGGCACAGACTCTGGCAAGGTCGGAAACGGACATTAAAAGAAGAATGAGAGAAGAAAATGATGATGCTCAAGAAATAATTACCCCTGAGCAAACACAACAAGTAGAAGACGCTACCAAAGGGGAGGAAATGGAAGAAGGAATATATACCCCCCAAGATGCAACATTGACAGATAAATCACAACCAGCAGAAGATGAAAGAGAACTAAGGCTGGAGCCATGGCCGTTAGATGGCAGCACAGTTATCAGAAGGAAAGATACAGCACTGAATTTAAGGTGCCCGCTCATAAATCAAGAAGAGGAGTGAGGTCAATAGCACCAACCCTTAAGACCTTGAAAGCAGTGCTTAAGGAAGGGTGGGCGCAGAGGCCTGATACCACAGCACCTCTGAGGAGAAGGAGCACATCAAGAGAGAGCACAGGATCAACAAGGACAAGGGCAGCAACCCTAGAAAGGATTCAAACAGGGAGTATCAAAAGTAGTAGTAGTGCAAGGAGTAGCATTAGGAGCAGGTATAAAGTTGTAGAATCAGTTAGGAATGAACAGGAGGCAGAAGAAAGTAGTTGGAGTGACAGGGAGGATGAGGCAGAAAAAAGTAGTCAAACAGGAAAGGAAGGAATTAATATTATTTCAGGTCAAAGCCCAATAATTGCAAAAGTGAAAGATTCAGTGACACTTCGTCCATTTAATGGAAGATGTAAAAAATGCTTTCTTTTTTCCAGTTTTATTTAACACTATTGTGGAAAAGAAATTGTTTCCATCCAAATTTTCCCCACAGGCAGGAGTGTCACGTTCACCTGCAATTTTTTTGATTAACCATTCTAATGATATCTTTGTTCAGTTGAAGAGAATGGAAAGCCTAGGCAGGTCTGTTTGAGCGGGGCATTTAGTATTTTCTCTCTCTCTCTTGGTCTCTGTCTATCTTTCTGTCTTTCTAACCGTTCGGCAGCCCAGTCCGGCATTTCTGGCAGAGAGAGAGAGAGAGAGGAGAGAGAGAGAGAGAAAGAGTGCTACGGCAAAGAAAATAGTTCTTATTGAAATCGATGAATTATTAACTTAAACTAACAGTAAAAAGACATTATTTTAATAAATTTACATGTCTGCATAACTTTTGATATTTATTGTACTTTTTAATCAGAAAATGTATCATGAAAAAATATATCAAAATTAATGAAAACCTTTAAACTAAAATGTGATGCAAGACTTAAAATGAAACCCTAAATAAGTTTGAATAAATTAAACAAAACTTGAATAAATAATGTCATGCTCAAAATAACTTTAAAAGGTTAAGGTATTAACTAAATACTGTGCTTTTGGAGTTAGTGGGGCCGCTACATTCCTTGCCACCCGATCATTCAACCGACCCTCCTTTACTTTAGTACAGATGTATTACCAAATTTTATCAACAACATACATTTCATGTTTAAATGGAAGATCAGGGTTCTTTTAATTGGTTCAGCCGTTTGAACATGCAAATGCAAGACACAATTAATTAATTTAAAAGAATTGTTCACAATCAAATTACAGTTTTCTTCTTCAAATCCCCAACCGGCCGAACAGGTGTAAATTTAATTGCTTAATGATTTGATCAGTAAGAGAGTTTGTACAAGTTCCAACTTGTACATGTAGATTACTTACTTTTGAATAGAATCAAAAACCCTTTAATTAGCTTAGATTTATTCAATTTTACTAATTATCCATAAATTTTCAAGAGAGTTAGGATCGAAGTACATCAAAAGAAAAACTTACTAAAAAACTCAGAACAGACAAAAAATGATATTGGTGGCAAGATTTCATAATTAGTAAAAAGTAGTTTAACCCATGTTATTACAATTGAACCACTTCTATTAATACAGGCGGTACAAGTTAAAGAGAGAAGTACTTTGTCCTGTAGGTTAAACTTCGTCTCACTATTCATAAAATATGGCTTTCAAGCTTTGTCGTTCCTCTTTCTGGCAGACTGCGTGCAGAGTGACCCTGTAGTGTGCATGAATATTCAATCAATTGAAGAATATAAAGATATATGAATTTATTAATCTAAACATAAACTCTAAAATATACAAAATCTAGATATAAGTTTGGTTAAAACCGTTACAATTATTTAAAGAAATATAGATAAATATTTAAAAAATCAAAACGGAAAAAAATAACTACAAAATTTCACCCCAGCTCGCCGGCCAAGACAACAGATTTAATAAGTTTGACTAAAAATCACAACTCGATAAGGGGCATAATTTCAAATGACACTCAAGTGCAAAGATGGCAATGCTCGATTTACAACAGTCACCCATAAAAGCTTTGTCTGATCAAGTATAAATTAGATATCCATGTTTTTTTCTTCTAACTGTTAATTTTCATTTGCAGGTTTACTGCTAAAGTGACTTGCACATTCTTTGTTTAAACGGAGAAACGGAGAAACTCACAAAAGCTAGAAATACTTATCTAGTCAGAAAACAGACAGCTTCTTTCATATTTCCAATCAAATAAAGGTTACAAGGGTACTGTTGTAAATCAGGCAATTCTATCTTTACATGGAGGGTTAAATCATAAATGTCTAAGAAACAACTCAGGAATGCCTGGTAACAAAAATGTACGTAAAAAAAATGACAGAAATAAAGTAAAAACCAAATAAAAGACCAAAATAAAAATAACGAAACTGTAGTATAAATTTGATACGGGCTAGCCAGAATGGAGAGGGTACCCTCCAAGTTTTAGACTGATCCCTTGAAAATTCTAGGCTGGGCAAGTGCGACAGTTGCAAAACAATGTTCTGATTTTCAGCTTCAGGAGCGGGCGGCCCACTTGCACTGCTATGTACACGTTGAGTGCTTATCATGCGTTTAATCAGATGTGGACTGCAACCAATCTATAATTTAAATAATTTATTAGACTATTAACTTAGTTTTTTATGTACAGTCATAACCAAAAAACAATGAAATAGGAAGACAACGATATTGTATTTGATGTTGTTACAAAGCAAATAGTTTTACTAGACACTTTTTAAATCACTAATTTAGTGAAATGCAGGGTGGCCAAAACTTTTTTGAACAAATCCGTATATTTTCAGAAGAAATCCATACAATCCGTACAATTTTCAAAAAAAAATCCGTACAATCCATATATTTTTTTTAAACCAATCCGTACATTTTTTTAAAATTCCGTACATTTTTTTTAAAAATCTGTACAATCAGTACAATTTTCGAAAAAAATCCCATTTTTGAAAAAAAACATTGAAATTCAATTTTTCATTCATTGTCCTTTGTGTTCAGTTCATGTAAGAGGGTTTAAACTTCTTCAGCAAGAATTCATCTGTAAAATATTGGCTTCATACATATATATAAACTAAATACTGGGTACATGATACTAGGTGCATGATACTTGGATACTGGATACAGGATACTTGATACTGGGTACATGATTACAGGATACAGGATACAGGATACAGGATACAGGATACAGGATACAAGATACAAGATACTGGATACAAGGTACTGGATACAAGATACTGGATACAGGATACTTTATACTGAATATAGTAGGATGGGACGAATTTAAAGAGAAAGATGGGATTTATTTGAGGAAAGGGATGAAAGAGATTTAAATAGTAGGATGGGACGAATTTAAAAAGAAAGATGGGATATATTTGAGGAGAGGGATGGGACAGATTTAAAAAGTAGTATGGGACAAATTTAAAGAAAAAAGATGGGATATATTTTAAGAGAGGGATGGGACAGATTTAAAAATTAGGATGGGACGAATTTAAAGAGAAAGATAGGATATATTTGAAGAGAAGGATGGGACGGATTTAAAAAGAAGGATGGGACAGATTTGAAGAGAAGAAGAGGTTGTATTTAAAGAGAATGATGGAAGGGATTTAAAGAGATTGAAAAGTAAGAAAATTTTGGTTGGGGAACTCGATACATTTAATCTACTTCACCTTTAATTTAGGTTCTTTCTTTTGAACTGATTTGCTTCTTGAAAGTAACTCGTGCTTCATAATCAGTTCCTCGACTAAAAAAAGTTAAGCTTTTTAAGTTAAAATAATAAAAATAACAAGGAAGAAAGGATATCTCGTAGAATATAAAATAAGGAAGAATTGATAACTTTAGCTTTTAATAAACATTTAGATTCCTTTTATTAGCCAGCTTTAACAATCAATTTTTAATTATCAGTGAAAAATGAAATATATTACAATGCCATTTGAAAGCTACCTAAAACAATATGCAATACAAAACATCCTCAAATTTGGTCTAAACCCAATTTTCGCTGCATTTTTAGTCTAGTTCAGAAATAATTCTTTGAAAATCTGAATGCATCATTTATTATAAATTTGTTGATCAATAAGAAATCATATATATATATATATATATTACAATAGACTTCACATACATCCGTCACAAAATTTAATCCAAAAAAGATAAATGAGTTTCATTTAAGACATTAACTTCCTTAGAAAAAAACGTAGCTATATAATTGGCATAATTAAGAGGTTTCAAACTATTTGATCCCGAATTTTAATTATTGACAGGTTGTTGTGAAAAAAAGGTGATTTTAGATTAAAAATAGAAGGCAAGGAAGTGATGGAAATTATTGGTTATAGCCATACCTAGGATATCTTGGTTCAGCTCGGGAATAAGTGTTCTGCTGGATATCAGGGTTCTGCTCAGATATCTAGAAAAAAGAAAATTTTTTATTCATTTATTTGAAGGAAAAGAAGGGAAAGGGACGGGATGGGTGGGGTTAATGTCATGATATTTATACTAAAACCTACAAACAAGCTGTTTTCAATGTTAACTATAGATGTATTTACTTTTAATAGAAAATTATAAACTTTGCTTTGATCCAGAGCAGTCAATTATGGCCATTTTAAAATCCCGTGTTGAGGAAGCGGTCAATATCGACTGCTGTCCCTATCTCTAAAACTATGAATAGAAAGAAAAAAGTAAAAATATTTCTGTTCCTCAGGGAACATTTCTAAATAAAATTGAAAATTTGAAAAAAATACTTTGAAAATATTAAGTTCGGACATAGAGGGTTAAACCTGAACCAGTTCTAGTTCAACTACGTCTCATTTAATTAAAAAAATATTGTATCTACCTCTAATCAATCCATTCAGGCTGGTTAGTGTTCCAATCAATAAATCTATTTTAGCTTTGGCCGGTGTGATGCCTAGAGAGAACTCGTACCTGCAGCGAACTCTGGTTATGCTACTCATCAAAGTGCAAGATTCTTTAAACATAAACAAACACTTGAATTTATGGAACGGATTTGTTTCAGTTCTAATTCTTGACAAATTATTTTCATGTACATTTTTTACAGGGTGGGGGGCCAAAAATCACTATAAAAAGAATCCCCTATTATGATTTTTAAAAAACGAAAAGCAATAGGTATTCGTACTTTTTAAAAACTTTTAAATTGTCTGATCAGCTTCACTACAACACTAAGCGATAACAATTTCCATTCAATTTTTTTAGTTTTTTTTTCACCATAATAATCAGTGAAAAATTTCTGGGAATTAGAGCTAGCGCCAGGGATTTAGGATAATTTCATTAAAATTTTCGAAAAAATTTACATCGAGCAGAACAAAAAATCACGAAACCTCAAAACTGCAGTTTTGAAAGTGAATTTAGAAACTAGTGTAGGGAAGAGGAGCCCAGACTGGACAGTACCAACGCGGGAGGAGTACAGGAATAAGCCCTACCCAGCTGTTATTTGTGGGCATAATTGCACTGCCAGGAACGCAGGCCAGGGTGAGGGATGACCTCCAAGTGCTAGCCCTTAAAGTATGAAGATTTTGGAAAAGGAGACTGTGGAAATGTTGCAGCTGGGTCCTTATGGTTATTTCTCAACAGATATTGTAACTCCAATCTGTCGGGTTTTCAGTTTATCTATAATCTATGGAGGAGGCATCATGGCTGTGTTGTGGGCTAGATGGGCGGCTAGCATTGGAATCAGAATGTGCAAGGCTTGCAAAGAGTCGAAAGCCAAGGACCACTAATTCTCGGCTGCAAAGCCCAGCCGGATCAGCCTAGAGAGGAGGATCTTGGCAAGGCTGAACAATGAATTCAGGGAGAAGATGAAGAAGCAGGGGGAATGGAACCTCCATACTCCCCCACAATGTACATAGTTTATCAAAGACACTATAAGAAGTGGGAGCACTTGTTTTTTTTGCATGAAAGTGAATATCAGAATCATTCAGTACAATAAGTGAGGATTATCGAACACCATATATCATGGCTGTAGGACAAAGGGGGTTTGTCCTCAGTTAGGACATTCAACAGGAATGATCAATATACTCGGAGCTTAGATTAAACATATTTCTCCGGAAATAAAAGCTGACAGGTTTAATGAACTCAGAGATTAGTCATTGCTCAGGCTGCTGCAGCCGTAAGCAATAACTCTGAGACTGAAGTTCACAAAATCACAGGGGTGATGTAGCAGCTAAGCAAAATGATGATTTTGAGAACTTAGAATATTTATCTTGATTCTATATTTGTACAGATTCTGTTGAGAAATCTATATTTAACCTGATGCTAAAGTAAAGGGGCCCAGGGACGCTGGGGTTCACTGTTCATTCACCTGGAATTCTAATTTGGACTAGGGATTTTCAGGTCAAAAGTGTACCTGATCTACCGGCAGTTGACGACGAACCTTCATTTATGATAGTGTACAAGAAACAATTGGATCATGAGTTGGAAACTTGAGCTGAACTTCATTTCTCTACACCATTAGTATTAGTATCAACCTCATTTTATGATTTTTATCACCGACATTCACCTTGTCAACACATGAATTATCACGGGATATTATTTGGTCACTCGTGTGAAATACACCAGATAATCTTGTGTTCCCCATGAGTTTTTGTTAGTTGGATATCAAGAAAGAAATATGGATATAAGATGGGTCCATAAACTCTTGGAAAATATGGATATAAGATGGGTCCAAAAACTCTTGGCAAATATGAATATAAGATGGGTCCATAAACTCTAGAAAAATACGGAAATAAGATGGGTCCATAAACTCTAGGAAAATATGCATACAAGATGGGTCCATAAACTCTTGGAAAATATGGAAATAAGATGGGTCCATAAACTCTAGGAAAATATTGAAACAAGATCGGTTCTTAAACTCTAGGAAAATATGGAAATAAGATTGGTTCATAATCTCAATAAAAAATGGATAAGATCAGTTCATAAACCTTAGGAAAATATTGAAATTAGATTGGCTCATAAACTCAATAAAAAATGGATAAGATCGGTTCGTAAACTTTAGGAAAGTTTGGAAATAAGATTGGTTCATAAACTCTATAAAAAATGGATAAGATCGGTTCATAAACTTTAGGAAAATTTGGAAATAAGATTGGTCCATAAACTCTATGAAAAAATGGAAAAAATCTGTTCATAAACTTGAGGAAAATATTGAAATAAGTCTTATTTAAGGGAGTCCCATTATTTCTTGATTATTAGAAAGTGTTTAACCATTAGATTCTGAATGGCATTGATTATCCTTTTCTCTTGTAATCATTTTATTGTACAGCTCTAATTTTTAAAACGTCACTTGCAGACATCTTGAATTTTGTTTTGCACAAAGGTTAAAAAGCAGGTTGGTTGAAAAGATGATGATTTAAAAATCTGTAATCATCCTTAAATTAAACACAACTCAAGCAATTAAACCTTTGGTGCCAGAGATGAAGATTAAGGGGTTAAACATTAATTTTAAAGTTCTGCAATAAATACACAGTGATCCAAGCTCTCTCATAGACGACGAAAAATCGAAAACGAAACAATCATTTTTGAACATGATTTTTTTTTTAAAAAGTTGGTTTTTAAAATGGTCGTTTTTAAAACAATCGTTTTGAAAAATTATTACAACTTCTCATAGCAGTCTGAATCTATGTGAATATAGTGTTCAATGTCTAAAGCTGAACATGGTATACACAAATTTTAGTTTCAAAACTCACCTGGCGGCATTAAACTCTATCCTGTCTACTCCTGCAACCGGAACACCAATCAATAACTGAATATAACAACTTTAAAATCAAACTGTCCTGATAAAAAAAAACAATTTTTTAGAAGAACAGTCTTGAAGAGCCTATGAAGTTAAAGAAGAAAAAAGTGTCTTCTTTCTAAGGCACCAAAGGCATAATTTTACAGAGTGGCATGTTTGATTCACTGATATACCTGTTTAGTATTTGTCTGAACATCAACTATAAATACTGAGCACACTGTGCATTTGATGAGTGTCCCTGCACTCAAAAATTTCCTTCTCAAAAATACGGATGGGTATCGTTGTGAATGGGAAATGCCACTCTGTTAATAAAGGGTCCCTTAAAATTATGTGTCAAGTCCCTTAACTGTACCTTAGCATCTGGACTGGATACACAGCTGACTCTAGCTATGGTTAATATATCCCCCCAGGGGTTTATTGCATCTCCATATCGTCCTTAAATGAATTTTTTTTAAATAAGCCATTTTCCCTGCAAAGGAATTGAGTCTATAAAACAAATTCAGATTTGTTTACCTATATATTTGCAACCCGATGTGGTAAACTTTTGATATTTCAAACTATAAGATCTGTTAGATCAATTAATCTAAGTTTGAAATATCAAAGATGTACAATAAAGGTTGCAAAGATATTTAAAGATAAGAAAATTTGAGTTTGATGCAAAAACTCAATTTCTTCTGCCAGATTTTTAAATACACATATACAACTGAAACCAAAGAATTTTAAGAGGACTTTTATAGTTCGGCTAAATGATATTTTATTTGCCTTAGACTAAGCCTTTGTTTTTTAACTAAATACTTTTGTAGCTAGAATTCTGGTCAATGTGCGATTTATTTTTTTTAGTTTTTATCATTTTTTGACAAATTTCAGAGCAATAAACAAAAAGCAGCTTTCCAATAGAAACAAAAAACAATCAGGTGACAAAATGTTTCTTGTAAGTGGCGTTAACTTAAATGATAGATGATGATTTTGAAATAAAAAATAATAGTTTATTCCTGACCTAGTCCTGAGTGTTCCAATGAAGAGTAGGAAATTATTACGTCAAAAAGAGGAAGTTCCTGCTTTTTATATCTTTCCCTAAAAAAAAAATCATGACAGAAAGGAATTATACTTATCCATGTCTACCCCTTGCTTGATCTCCCTTTTTATCTTAAGATTGGCAGTTTAAAGAAACCGGAAAGCCAATCAGAAGCCGAGAAATTTTTTATTTTGTCCTAGATCAATAAGAGAATTATCATTGGTTGGATATCCAAAAGACAGGATAAAGAACAAAGTCAAAAGTGTCCACAATGGATACAGAGATTTAGCAATTGGGATTGGGATCCAATACAAGATTGTTCAGCTCAGAACTAATATTTAGTAATTGAAATCTAAAAGGTTTATTAAAATATTAAAAAAACCAGCTTTTATTCAACAATATGTTAAAAATGTTCTGAAAAAAACACCTAAAAACTGCTGGAGTTACAAATTCTAGTTTTGGAAATTCACTTTTAAACATCCCATACTCTAGAGTCATTACAAGTGCTGGATCCCTGAAAAAAGACTTAATCTAAAATTGAGTCATAATATGAATATTTACTTCAATCCAAATAAATTTTAATACAAATAGAGGGTTACATAAATAGACTTTGAAACAAATAGACTTTAATACAAATAGACTTCAATACAAATAGACTTCAATACAAATAGACTTTGATACAACTAGACATTATACAAATAGACTTTGACACAAAAAGACTGTGACACCTACACATAGGTTTAATACAAATAGACTTTGATACAAAGAGGTTTAATAAGAAAAAACACTTTGATAAATTTAGACTTATATATAATACAAATTTACTTCAGCTCAAATAGACTTGAAAATGTAAAGATTTGAATACAATTTTACTTTAAAAAATAAGATGGTATATTCCTAGAGAACGATTTTTGGACCCCAGCGCTCGGCCCCATAGCCCATCCAAGCCGCAGCGCTCGGCCCAGAAAGTGTCTTAACCTAACCTATTCCTAAATAACAAAAAATAAATAATAATAAATTTGCTGAAAAATAAGGTCATGTACAAAATTGATAGGAGGGGGGGGGAGGGGGGTCCAAAAATGGTTCTCTAGGACAGACCCAATAATTTTCAATACAAAACCAAAAACCTTATAACCTCAACAAAAAAAAATGACCAAAATATGTCATGAAAAAAATGAAAAAATCCAATTTCTTACTTGGAGAGGACGATTGCTTCGATCCATGGCTTCTGTGTACCAATTATAAGAATAGATTTATTCTCTACATCAATCTGTTCTAAACCCTGATATTTAAAAGGAAATGAGTTCTGGTCACAAATTTCAATATAATTTGTGTACCTTTGCAACCTCATGGCGTAAACTTATGATTTTTCAAACTCACTATTTAATCTGCAGAAATCATTGTTTGAAATATCAAGGTTTGCAACATTGGGTCACAAAGATGTAAAGATTACAAATCAAAGTGTACAGCAAATATTTCAAATGAAGAGATAAAGTACTTTTTTGTCAAACACAATTATTAAAAAAGCGATTCTATTTCAAGAAAACATGCTGGCCCCCCCTATTTTTTATGCCCCAGCACTCTTGCTTTTTACATGGATCAAAAACAAACCAAAAATAAGAAAAATTTTTAAAAAACAAAACCGAACCAAAAACAATAAAAACCCCCAAAAACAAACAAAAAAGTATCAAAAAAAAAAAAAAAAAAACCAAAAGCAATATAAAAACCCAAAAACAAACGAAAACTGAACCAAAAACAATAAAACAAACCAAAAACAAACCTAAAACAAACGAAAACTAAATAATAATTGTGGCAGTTATGAAAGTCTTCTTCTACCTCTGCGGCAGCGAGAAGACTAGGGATAGTTTTTGAGAGCCACAATATATATCTCCAAGTATCATTTTTACCATGTATATTAGATTAAGACTAATTTTTTTTTGTCTGAAAGGTTAACCTGCTTCCCTGTTTTCTTCACACGCTTTCACAGTAAGCAAAAACTAGTTCTACAGTTTTTTTATTTCTGCGTCTTGATGCATGGAGATCCAACCTTGGCCGTGGACGTCGCAAACCAGTCAGAATTGTCCTCTTCCAGTCATCTCTACGCTGTGGCCTTGAAGCTGCCCGTATTTTGGCTGGACAGCTGCAAATTCTGGTTCATTAACGCAGAGGCACAGTTTCATCTGAAGAATATCACCAGCAGCAGCACCAAGTTCCATCACATTGTTGCCTCCCTAACCCAGAGGGAGATCAATAATGTTGTCGACATCATCAGGAACCCACCTGCAGCTGATCCTTATAGCATCCTCAGATATTGTCTCCTGCACATTCCTTAACCAACTATGCTCGTTGTGAATCCATTATGTCACTGCCATTATTTGGAGAAATGTTGCCCTCGGTTTTATTATTCAGGATGCAAGCGCTTCTTCCTGTATAACATCAAAGTGTCTGTTCTTTTGGTACTCCCAGCTGATGTCAGGTCACATGATAAGACTGTTGACATTGCCACGCTCTTTCTCAATGTGCTGATGAGATCTACCAGAGCAGTTTAACCCCCAGCTCCTCAGTTAATGCTGTGGATTCAGTTCATGCCATGGTTGCACCTACTTCAAGGCAGAATCGCCGTGCTCAGTGTTCACAGAGGGCTCCTAACCCTGTAAACCACCGTTCTCAGACTCCTGCGAGCTCCTTCCTGCCATTCATCTTCACCCTCTTCATGATGGTGTCACGCCAAGTTCTGTACAAAGGCCCTCAGCTGTCAAGCCCCGTGCTCTGGTCGGGAAACTAGAGCGCTGCAGCTGGCGCTGGCAGGTGGATGGTTTTTCCCTGCCTGCCAGTGTAACAAGTTCTTCTCTTATCTACCCCTATGATAAACTGTCTAACGGCTGTTTCCTGACCGATACTGGTGCTTCAGTATCAGTCTTTCCAGCTCCAACCTCCTCTGCTGCCTCTGGTGTACATTTGCTCATGGTAGATGGGTCAACAGTAACCTGCTTAGGCTCCAGGATTATTCCTCCATGGATCGGAACATGGAATGTTTCAGTGGGCTGCAGTGTTTGTTTCTATCCTTGGAGCAGACTTTCTCAATCATAATGACCTTAGTGTGAATGTGAGGAGCAAGAAGGTATTTTCCAATAGTTCATCTAATTTGCCCTTGTCTCTGCCACCTTCTGCCTCGCCTATGCAAGCAGCTTTTCTCTCCACTCCTCAATGCGTGTCAGACCTCCATTTAGACCCTGCCTAACTTGCTGCAGCCAAAGCAGAGTTTTCCGCCATGGAAAAAGACGGTACTATCCGCCATTCCACTTCTCCTTGGGCCTCTTCACTACAAATGGTCAAGAAGAAGGATGGAGGGAGACCCTGCAGCGATTACTGCAGACTTAACACCACCACCGTTCCTGACCGTTATCAGATTCCCATCAACGCCTATTTCACTTCACAAGTCAGTGGTTCAACGATTTTTTCTAAATTGGATCTACAGAAGGGGTAGTAACAGGGGCCAGTCAAGCAGGAGGACATCGAGAAGACCGCCATCATCACCCCCTTTGGGATGTTCCTTATTAACCAAATTTCGTATATTTTACCAATGGTGCGTAAATACCCCTATTTTTCGTAAAATACTTGTACTCAAATCCGAAAAATGTTTGCACTTTTGGTAAATTTCTGGATAAATACGTAAAATATACAAATATCTAATTGCATAAAATTTGGGAAAAATTGTTTGGAAATTTCTCCTAAAATTTCTTGTAAAATTTACTAACATTTTTACATAAAACTTTGACAAATTTTTTGTAAAATTTTTCGAAAAATTTTCTGAAAGTTTTTAATATCTATTTATGTCATTTTAATGGGCATTATTACCCAACAAACAAACAGAGGTTTTCAACGAGATTAGCATGATGGAGAAGTGGTTGATAATTTACGTGTTTAATTCACAGCCCCTCCTTGTGTTATAATTGTGGTAGATCTACTTTTCACAATCTTGAAGATTCCTCCTGTGTGCAGCATTGGTAAATAATGCAAAAATATTCTTTGAAAATTTCGTTATTTCACATGTTGTACACGTAGGAAAATAAACCAGTGCAAGATCTTGCATATTCCTATGATGTTAAACCCGAGAAATGCAATGCCAGAAATTTCTAGATTATAATTCTCATAATTATCACTTGTAAGTTAATTGAGATATTTCTACAGTTCAATTCTTGTCGTTTTTTCATATGTTGTGCTTGTAGCGAAGATATAAGTGCAAGATCTTTCATATTCCCTACTTGTTAATCATGAGTCATGGAATGCCAGAATATCTAGATTTTAATTCTTGCAAATATAACAAGTAAAATATTTGAGATATCACAGGAAGAGCTTCATATGTTTCATTTTTAATAGAGTTGCAAAATCACAACACTTGGTGTCTCTGCTCATCTTTAGGAACTAAAAGTTTATTGTAGTAAAATGAAATATTTTAACTGCGATAAATTTTTAAGATTTTAACATTAAAAGTTTCACATTGAATTTTGCATTGTATTTCTCAACAAGGGAGGAGTGGCTGCTCTCAGGGTTTTGGGCTGCTCTCAGGGTTTTGGAGTTGCTCCCAGGGTTTTGGAGTAAAAATCGGAAATTTATCAGAAAAGTCGATTAAAAAGGGTACTTTTAAACCAAAAATTAAAAAAAGGGCTCTGCTACCCCTTTTTTATGGTCTTTGTTCAGGTATTTGTGGAGAAAAAAATCGCAAATTTTAGTCACAGTAGTCTGTGGCGATCATATAGTTTGAAGCATGCGCACTGGACACTCAGTATCTAATAAGTAACAGAAATACATTGATGGAGAAATCTGTGTTTTATCAAGCCATGCATCAGGTTTTACTGCGGGAAATATATATGCATCAGTACAAGCCGTCCAGAGCTTGAGATAATTTTTATGTTGGACACTTGTCTTCTTTCGATGATAGTGCTTACAGAAACGCGATATTTAAATTTGTTTGTAAATTAAAAATCTAAGCAAGTATTATTTTCATCGTTAAAATAAGAACAATTGCCAAATGTAATATATCTTCCCTGACTGGTGCAACGTTACGAATCTGGTAACCAGTCCTCTGTTTTTTCCTCGGAAAAATAAAATCCTATTGGAACTATAAACAAAAAATTGCAATCAAAAGGTACAATAAATTCTTCAGAGGTTTGATTCATGGTTTATAATCCTGGAGTAAATGGTATCAAATTTATCAGAAAAATTGTAAAACTAGCTTTGGAACCTGTGTACAAAATTTAAAGAAAATTCATGAGTTTGACTTTCATAGGCTGCCTGCCTGCCTCTATTAAAGTCAACTCATTTAATTTAGAACTTTTAAACCAAGCAAAGAACGTTCCCATGGGTCTAAAGACATACAAACATGGAGTACTAGTTTATATGTACTGTACATATATATACTAGAAATTCTTTCTAGGCTTTTAGAGGCTTCGCGCCCATCTTTTACTTCATTTGTACACATTTTTATTCGAAATAAACTACACAAATAACAAAAACCAAAAATTTATTATTAGTTAATCTTTCAAAAAAAATATTCCACATGGAGACAAAGAATTGGTTCGTCAGAATTTCAATTTCTTAGCTGCAATTTTGTCCTCGAGCTGTTGAATTCTTTCTTTACCCTCTTCATTCTCCTCTTCATCCTCTTCTTCAATCTCTTCCTTAATTTTGTCATCCTGTTTCTTAAGCAGTTGAACCCATGTTCTTCATAGTCTTCTTTCTTTTCTTTGACCTCTTCCTTGAATTTTGCATTCTCTTTCCCAAGCTCCTCCCAGGACAAAATACACTTAATGAGTTTTCCCTTAAATTAAAAAGTGGACTTAATATTAATGGGAATGTGAAAAAACTGATGTAACAACTTCCAGCGCTTTCCAAAATTTCAAAAAACTGAAAAATCATCTGTGTTTTCTTAACAGAAATATGTCTATGTACTTTTATGCATTATTTAGTTAATAAAATGTACATAGGGAGAGGGGGAAATATTTAGAAGAGATGGAAGGTTTACTTATACATTTTAATTGAAAATATTACCTTTCCTTTCTCACATGGTTCTTTTAGCTTCTTTGGGAATTTCTATTTGAACAATTACTCCCTCCTTCATGAAATTCCAAATTGACTAAAATTAAATGAATCAAGTCTATACCATATTAAGATTAGGGTTTCCAGTGAAAAGGACAAATTGTTTCGAGAAAATTTCACTGAAATAATATTTTTTGTGACCATTTCGCTTTGTTTTTGCATATCATTAGCTCGCGAAAAAAAAACAAAAATTTTGGGTTTTTTTTCGCGAAATTTCGCTTCAATCTGTTGCAAAAGTATGGCGAACAAATTTTGTTCACTGGAAACCCTAATAAAGGTGTCATAAAAGACTGTCATGATTTTTGATTGTTGTGTAAAAATGTAACATTAGAATTTTGACCTATTCAGCAATAAAACTCTAAAATATTAAGTTTTTAAAGGGACTGTATGCATAATTTCAAGTAACCCTCGTTTAAAGAGCTAGATGCATCCTTAACACCTTTGTCTGATTAAGAATGAATTAGATATAATTTTTTGGGGGAAAACTTTTTATTTACAATTACATGACTTCATGACATGCATATTTATTGTTTATGGCTTTACAAACAAGAAATAATAAGAACTAAAAACTAATCAAGCGAATTAGACAATCCTTTTGAACAGAATTATGACACAATTGAATAACTGATATTTACATTGTAACCCTGAAACCAGGGTCGCAATGCTAGAATGCAATCCTAGGGCTGCAGGAGCTGCAGTTTAATTGATTGCGAATTTTTCTGCCAAAAAGCTGAGGATTTACAATTTATATGAATATGAATATGAATATGAATATGGATATGAATATGAATATTAAAATAAAAAATACAAATATAAATAAGTTTCAAGAACCCAATTAACTTATTATTCTCGCAGAAATTATGAATGTCCACTGCAAATAGAATAAAATGCAGGGGTGTCTATTTTTGTTAAAAATAACCCAACCACCATAACCCTTTTCTTGAAAATGTTTTTTTTTTATCCCTAAAGTTATGAATGTTTGCATAGAGTGGAAAATATTTTTAAAATATAAGTAAATATATGTTGATATTGTATTTGTTACCCATTTCATTGATACAAATATTAATATTCTTTTCAAACTTTTTAATTAAAATGTTTTACCATGTCTTCCTTGAAGAAGTCGGTGGGCTCGCAAGACAGAGTCAACCTCATCAGAGGTTCCAATTTTACCTCCATTCCCTGAACAATTTATCACAATTGAAATCAAACAAAATCTCCAGTCCTAGTATAGAATCCATGTCCACTCCTGTTTTGCATTTCCTAGTATTATATAATCAAATAGCTAAGTGCCTGGCGTTGTCATGTATATTTATGAAAAAAAGAATTTGAAAAAAATAAATAGATTTCGGAACAAAAAGATTTAGATTAAAAATAATCTATTTTAGAAAAACAAAAATTTTGAATTTTTAGTCCATGGGTAGGATTGTTGATCGGTTTTGAAAACGATCGTTTTTCAGATCGTTTTCAATTGTTTTCAAAAACGATCTTTTCATTTATGGAAAAAATGATAGTTTTTGAAAACGACCTACTAGTTTTGAAGTTAATGTTTTCAAAAACGACCATTTGTTCAAAAACGATTTCCATGAAAATTATTTTTTGTTAAATAGATTCAGTAAATCTTATAGAAATGACCTGGATCCGGATCTATTTTTTTCCAGTGCGGATCCAGGATCCAAGGATCCGGATCCGGATACCAAAAATTCTTTGAGCTGAGCAGAGAAAAGATAATTATTTTGGAATTTTTATCACTGAATGGGAACACAAAACCATAAGTTCACTCAACGCAAAATTGGCAAAGCCCAATTCGTAACGGTATTTTTAAGAGCTTTGTATATATTAAATATCAATTGAAAACTCATTATTTCTAATCATGGTTTCTCTACAAAAGTGGCTTTGCATGAAGGGTCACTTAAAAATACGGTTACATTGAAAAAAAAATAAGAGAACTATTTATTTGATAAATCTGTATGGATCACAGAGGGAGGATAAGTAATTATCCTCCCTGTAAAGAGGCAGGATAAGTAATTATCCTCCCTGTAAATAGGGAGGATAAGTAATTATCCTCCCTGTAAAGAGGGAGGATAAGTAATTATCCTCCCTGTAAATAGGGAGGATAAGTAATTATCCTCCCTGGAATTAAAAAAGGAGGGAATTTAAGGTTGGTTATTTCATTGAACAGGAACAGGAGATTAAACGTACTACTTAACTGGGAGTTTTCTTGAGGATAATTAAATAGAGGGGAAAACCACTTAGCCTCGTGCCTCCTCAACCTTCTCGACCTCGCTACGCTTGTGAGGTTTAGAACCCCAAAAAGGTCTTGGAGGCCCTCGGCTAAGTGGTTTTCCCCTCAATTTACTTACCTTAATCTTCCGGTTAAGTAGTAATTAATAGTTATAATAACCCCCCCCCCTCACCATATCTACATAAAGGGGGTTAATTATCAAAAATATCTGTGCTTGAGACCATCTACCAAGACACTTAAAATCTTTACCCGACTTTAGTTCTAATCAGCTCCGCCACTTCCTCCTCCTCATCTGCAAAGATTTTACCAGCTATGCAACCATCGGAGTTCAGGGCTTAAACATTTCTTATCATATATGTTTAATATAATTTCATAAACTAGCCTCTTAAGGCGCTATTTAATTCTAGCATTTGAAAAAAATATAAATGTTCCCTAACTTTTTATCATTTAAAATTTGACTGCATACAATACTTTGACAAAAAAAATTAACAGAGTTAAACTGATTTAGCCAAGAATGATAAAAAATGGCATGAAAAACAGTAAAATGGCTGGCTCATATAAGACAATTATTTCTAAAATGCTTAAATTTCGTTCTTGTGTACATTTTACCAAAATGCTTTCTAAAAAGTGTGCCGAACATCTGGGAATTTTTTTATGGGGAACCTTGGGGGTTGTGGCGTCGGAGAAACTTACCTTGAATGACTTCCCTGAGAACCCAGGGTTTTCTAGTTCCCAGTCAATGTCCCTCCTCAATTCAAGGATTTCATTGGGTTCCACCTTAGCAGATTTATATAAATTGTTAAATAAGAGGGGTGACTTTAGGTCCGCTCTATTATACAATTATTGGTCTCCTATCAATTTTGTACATGGAATCTTAAATGTAAGACATGTGGCCGCAGTGCTCAGCCCCCTAGCTGCAGCACTCGGCCCAGAAAGTGTTTTATTCTAACCTAACCTGTGACCACAGCGCTCAGCCCCCTAGCCGCAGCGCTTGGCCCAGAAGGGGCCAAAAATCTTTAACTAGGAATTTGCTGTGATTTTGGTTAGCATTGTTTTAAACAAATTTTAGGTCCAATTCCAGCTTTAGGGCCAGAAAAAATTAAGTGATAGTGATGCTATATTATTAATACTCTAAATCTCATTAAACTAACCAACTGTTCACCAATCATTTTTTTTGAATAAAAAGGTAAAATCATCAACAAAATGCGAATTCTAGGATATAAATGAAACCCAATAATTACAAAAATATTGTTTTGATCAAAATCAATGATTATTCAATATATATTGTAAATACCTTCGGGCCATTTGGCTTTTCATAATAATTAAGGCCAACAATTGTGACCATCATATTTATCTGAAAATTATCAAAGTTTTATAATATGTCCGGGTCCGTCCTAGAGAACGATTTCTGGACTTTTTGCTGAAGACAATGAGCTTAGAAGCCAATGTTGCCGTGTCTTTTCACTGAAATCGTTGTGTATTCCAAAGTTTGGTTTTAATTAAAAGTTTCCCAGATTTGTAATAGCGCAGTTTTGAAAAAAATGCCGCACATAGTTAGAAATTTTGAAATTTCTCATACAAATACGACAATATAAAAAAGTTTACAGGCTAATAAATGCATTAAAAATTCAAAAAAATGGGTATGGCGCACATTACATATCAAAGTTAATGTTATTTCCTTTCGATTGTAATTAAATTTTAGCTTTTGCATGTGGTTACGATTATCCTTGAGTTAATCAAACATTGCTGGAAAAAACATAGTTTTTCTTAAAAATTTAATACTTTTCATCAGTTTTGGTAAATGGCGCTTTATAAATAAGACTCTAAATTTGTTTTAGAACAAATTTTATGTTATTAATGTTGCGTAAAAATGCTTAATTTTTGTCCCCCAATAAATTTAAGTTATTCGTAGACAAAAAAAAATGATTATTTTCTTTAAAAGCTAGGAAATTATACCATAATAAATAAATTTTTGATACACATAGGTCAGTTTAGATATAAATCACATTTTTTTCATTAAAAACAAGAAAAAATACTCTATTTTGACCTATAAATTTCAGTGAAAAAGCCTAAAAAATGACTAAATTTAAGCAAATCCAAACTATATTGACGTTTTCTCCAATTCAATGGGGTTGTAACTAAAAAAACTTTTCACAAAAATGTAGACAATGAAACTGAAAAGGGGTAGCAGAGCCCTTTTTTTAATTTTCAGTTTAAAAGTACCCTTTTTAATTGACTTTTCTGATAAATTTCCGATTTTTACTCCAAAACCCTGGGAGCAACTCCAAAACCCTGAGAGCACTCCAAAACCCTAATAGCAGCCACCCCTCCCTCTCTCAACAACCCCTTTTAGGAATATCGATCTTTTACATATATAAAGGAAGGAGCATTCTTATAAATATGAACATACTTGAACATTATTTAGACATAAAATATCACTTTGTGATAAGAAAAGTTTAATGTTTATATGTTCAAGATGTTTAATGTTAAAAATATAAACTAAAATGTTAGTTTCTAAACATTTTGTAATAATTATATACTTTTACACAGTATATTTTATAATATATTTATATATCAGAAATCAATTATATATCCCCCCCCTTTTCCAGGATTTTTAAAAAATGTAATTTAAGTAGATGGATAATTTTCTCATGTGAAAATCCTGTGTTCATGTTGTGAAATAATCTCAAGTTTTTGCAGTGTAAAAACTTGGTCCTAGACCTGTGATCAAATCGTTGATATTCACCTCGACAACATGTGAATTATCACGGGATATTGACAGGTAACTCGTGTGAAATACACCAAATAATCTTGTGTTCTTCACCAGTTTTTGTTTGTTGGGTAAGTGCAAAAAAGTTTTTGCTGGGATTTTTACTATTTCTAGTTTGTTTGAGATTAAAATGAAAGTATTTTCACACTGAACGTAGTGAGGTGTGAAAATACTTTTATTTATGAAACTACATTAGATGCCACTAGATGGCTCTAGTAGTGCAAGTTTAAAATCTATGTATGAATTAATGTTCTTACGTTTTTACAAATTTTTCTTCATCATATTTTCTAATTTACATAAAGCTTTAATAAACTTAATTATCTGTTAAATATTTTTTTCAATTGCATCCTTGTGAATATACTCACAGAATCGAGAGGGGGGTTGAATCTTTAAATGCTCAGAGCAAGTTGTTTACAATTAAGATTATACTTCACAGGATCATTTCTGTAGTATGATTGACAAGTTTCCTGTCTGAAATTTAAAACCTTACTCAGCCATGATGATGAGACACATGGCATGTTCAGAGGGTGATTAAGTTACTTTTTCGCCTTGTTGTAGGGCAATAAAGTAACTTTTTCGCCCTAAAACGGGTAATATTAGGTGTGATAAGTTCTCTCAAAATTGAAGAAAATTTAACAGAAAAATTTACTAAATACTTAAGCAATTTTTTCGGAAAATTAAAAAAAAAATTTAAAATATTTAAGTAAATTTTACACAAAATATACTAAAAATAATTGGTAAATTTTACAAGATTTTATTAGAAAATTTTGCGCTAAAATGGGATCGTTTTTATGTAAAATTTATGTATTTCATTTGCGTAAATTTTACTACTTTTGACCCAAAAATACGTGTAATTTTTTAATAATTTTCGAAATTTGGTAAATAGGGTTTGAATTTCTGGTGATGTCATTCGGCCTCCGCAATGCTGGAAACATGTTTCAACGTCTCATGAACCAGATCTAAGGGGATCTTCCTTACTGTTTTGTGTATGTAGACAACATCCTGGTTTTCAACAAAGATCTAGCCTCTCACGTCCCAGTAGGTATGAAAAGCTTTTTTTTTCCCAAATTTAATCTATATATCTAAAAATAAATTGGCTTAAAAGGATATTGTGATTAGTCTATATCTGATGATTAATATCAACAAATAAATAACATAGTGTATCAAGTGTGTTTTGATATTTCTGTATTAAAATTGGTCTGTACCAACTGAATAATATCTATAATATCATGAGTATGTGTAACTCAAATCCTTGAAAGAAGGATATGAAATATCAAAATGCCAAAGTTAAACTCACATCCAGCCTCTCCGGGATGTGTTTCTCCTCTGTCGTGAGTATGGTCTTGCTATTGGCCTGCCCAAGTGCAAGTTTGCTGTTAAAGAAATCAAGTTCCTTGGCCACTGTTTCACCGCCTCAGGTTGTTCTCCCTTGGTAAAGCACTCTGCCACCATCTCAGCCTTTCCACAGCCAACAGACAAACCCAGCCTTTGGTATAGTAAGGTCAATTTCTATAGAAAGTTTCTCTGTGTTGCAGCCCAAGTCATTGCTCCTCTCACAGATGCTCTCAAGGGTCCTGGAAAGACCATTCCCTGGACTCTACTCATGGACTCTGCCTTCATCAGAGCAAAACATCTCCTCACATCTTTCCAGAGCTGGTTCAGGAGATTGATCTCATCAAGGCTTGTTTGGCCAGGAATGTCCAGAGATGTTGGTGTTTGGGCAAAATCCTGTATTCCATGTCAAAAATCCAAGATTTCTACTCACGTTCATTCTACATTTCCCTCTATTCCAGTTCCAACACGGAGATTTGCTCATGTCCATGTTGATATTGTTGGTCTTCTGCCCTCCTGTCAAGGTCATTCTTATCTTCTCACCATGATAGACAGAACCACAAGATGGCCCAAGGTTGTTCCTTTGTCCTCCATCTCCACTGAGTACTGTGTTTGTGCTTTCATCTCAACCTGGATATCAAGGTTCTGGGTTCCTACTGTTCTCACATCAGACAGAGGTTCCCAGTTCACATATTCAATCTGGAATGGAGTATGTTCTGTTTTGGGGATTTCAGCCTCTACTATGACCTCCTTCCATCCAAAAAGTAACAGACTGGTCAAGAGGTTCCATATGAGTTTAAAATCTTCTCTCCGGGCCAGGTTAGCAGGTTCAGACTGGTTTTTTCATCTTCCCCTAGTTCTCTTTGGGTTTAAGAGCAACTCTTAGTCTCCAAGGCTGTATACGGTTCTCCTTTAACCTTGCCTGGAGAACTAGTGGATGTCCCTGAGCTGCCTCCTGATGCCTTCCTAAGAAAAGTTGACAGAGCCATTGATTGTTTTGCCATTCCTTGGCCTCATCATGTTCGTCCTGTTTCTCCATCTTAGCTCCTTGCAGCCCTCTTGACAGCCAAGTTTGTGTTTGATCCCAAGGATGCAGTTATAGCAACTCTGGCTCCACATTTTCGTGGACCTTACCTGGTAATAGGTAGGCAGAGCAAATAATTCCGCCTCCAAATTGTTTTTAAGCAGGATTAAGTTGCTGTAGATTGCCTGAAGCCCGGTGTTCAGTGATGCTCCTGTTACTCCAGCTCTTCCTCCACTTTTGAGGAAGACCCGGCAGTCATCCAGTGGCAAGTTCTTCGGATCTTCTGCCACTAGAATACTTAAGAGTCAGGTTCCAACTTGTTCCCAGTGTTGCCAACTCCAAAAGCGGGGTCTAGGCCCGAGAGAGGATACAATTAGGCCCAAAATCCAATCTTTAGGTCCATATTTTCGAATTCGGGGCAAAGCCCCCCAACAACAACAAAAAATGGGAGGCGAAGCCCCCAAAAACATTTTTTGGGCCTGAAAACAAATTTTTGGGCCTAATTTTAAATATTTTACCAAAATACCTAATTTATTACGACCTTTGATTCAAATATCTTCCAGCATAAATATCTGAATAGAAAATTAGCCTCTGCATCCACATTCAATTTCCATTAAAATTTTTAAAATGCACAACATTTTTTTTAAAAAATCTGCAACTTTTTTTTATTGTTTTATTGTATATATATAATATATATATAAAACAAAGAGAAAATGTTCTCAATTGATATAGATTGGCACAAAGCGACCTGAAAGCTAATAAATTATAATATGCATTTGTATAGAATCCATGATTTGTTACAGTTTCTACCTAAGGGAATAGGTTCAGACATCTCCATGTTTTAAACTTTAGTTTACTATATTAACCTTGATATATGAGGTCAAGTGAAAAATTCTAAAACTCGTGAAGTAATTTCATTCTTATTTTATCCAAACAATGCCTGTCTGTTTTCTTTACCAATTAAGATCAACAATTTTCATTCGGCCCTAAATTAGGCCCAAAGCAATTTCATTCAGGCTGTTTTCTCATTTTAGGCCTAAAGATTCAGGCTTTTGGCAACACTGCTTGTTCCTCAAGTTCTTCCACCACCTGTACCGGCACGACAAAATCCTTACAGGTCCTCAAGAGATAGAAGAATTTGCTCCACCCCGTCTCTGCCGTTCCTTCTGGTGGGACTACTGTGGCGGTTAAGAAAGTCGTCTTCTACCTAAGAATCCTCAAAGGCAGCAAGAAGACTAGGGGGAGTTTTGGAAAGCCACGATATATTTCTCCAAGCATTATTTTTTCCATGTATATTAGATTAGATATAAACTTAGTTACCCTGAGACTCTCTTGTCGTTATTTAGTCAACTGCCAAAGTAAAAAGAATTCTGGCAAAGAATCACCTGATTTATAATTTCACTCCCAGAAGCATAATTATCTTGTGGTGCCCCAGCCAACAAACTGTCAACTAATCAAACATTGTTTTTTTTTAAATGGATGACGAACGTCTTTGAACTTTTTTTTTTAAAGATTTATTTAAATACGCCCTAAATTGCCAAAGCAAATTGCCAAAACAGCTGAGAAGGTTGTTTAATGAAACTTTTGATCATATAAAAGAGGGCAGAACTTTTGTATCTTAAACTTTTGACTTCAGCACTCAGTCAGTTTATATCCTCCTCTACCTTAGACGTTGGTTACTTTTCTAAAATCAGAAATGGACAATATTCTCTGAATTTTAAATGGAGCGTCTGACTGGACAAGGTAGTGGAGCTGAGAGTGCAGTATTGTAGAGACATTTTTTGCAAAATCATTTGAGACATTTGTATCGTGTATAATTACAAAGTAAGGGCAATCAAATGACTAGCTAGCTTCCAAATGGACAGTCCGGCAACATTTTAAAGATCAAATTTGTGCTCTTACTTAGCAATTATTTACCGTACACATGTCTTGTAGGTCTCGAATGATTAAAAATTAAAACATAATTACTGTCTTACACAACTAACAAAATTATTACTTACTATATTTTTGTATTTCTTCTTTACTATAAACTCCTACAGTCTTGGCACCCCCTTGGAATGTCTCATCTAAAACATTAAAAATTCAATTTGTTTTCTCACTTTTAAAAGTAAAGAATTAAAAATTGCATTGAATGGACATGACCAAATAAAACGGTGCTATGGAAACGCATCAACACAGAAACGCCTCAACACGGAATCGGGCCAAAAAAAAACGGAAACCTCCCCAAAATGAATTTTTTTGAGGCATTTACTGTTTTTTCAAAAATTATCAGAAATCCCTCAAATCCAATTTTTAGAGGAATTTCCCGTTTTTTTTGATCTGTTTCCTCAAATTTAAGGTCGGATTCCGGTTTATCAGGGTCTTATATTGTTGAGGGATTTCCCAATATTTTTTTAGGGATTTCCTAATATTTTCGATCCGTTTCCTCATTTTTTGGGTCCGTTTCCAGTTTTCAGAAAAAGTTTAAAATTCTCAGTTTGTTGATAGGTTTCCTCTTTTTTGGGTCCGTTTCCTCTTTTTATGGGTCCATTTCCGGTTTTCAAAAAAAGTTTTCAAATCTCAGTTTTTTGATCGGTTTTGTCTTTTATTGGGTCTGTTTCCTCATTTTTTTTGGTCAGTTTCCGGTTTTCATAAAAGTTTTAAATTCTCAGTTTGTTGATCGGTTTCCTCTTTTTTCGGGGCCGTTTCCTCATTTTTTGGGTCCATTTCCGGTTTTCAAAAAAGTTTTAAATTCTCAGTTTGTTGATCGGTTTCCCCTTTTTTTAGATCTGTTTCCGGTTTTCAAAAAAGAATTTTAATGGTGCAAAGATTTAGGGATTAGAATAATTGGATTTGTGGCAAAATCTAGAGAACATTCTGAAACTGAGCGTGGCAAACTTCTAACTGATAATCATCTTTGATAGCTGTTTTTTGATATAACTTATATAAAATGGAAAATGAAATAAGATTATAAATGTTGGATAGAATGATCAATCATAAAATCAATAACTTCAGGAGAAAACATAAAATTATCTGTCCTTTTTCAATGTAGATGATTAAAATTATATATGTATTTTGATGTTTTTTTTTTCAGAATATATAAATGTTTAGCTACGCTCGGGTTGAATTCGCGGCGGAAGAACGAACAGGAGGGTCCTTTGGTTGACAAAGAGGAGGACGTCCATGAGGCGGAGGAGCTGCAGGTAGCACTGGAGAATCTGAGAATACTGGTTTAAGACAGTCCACGGAAACTGAGTCTATCTTGTCACCAATCTGGAGGCGGAAGAACTTACTCCGCCGTTCAAGAACCAAGTAGGGACCACGATAAAGAGGACTGAGTGAAGGTTTGCTCGCGTCCTCTCTAACAAATACAAACTTGGTGGTCCTGAGAGCTGCTGGAACTTCAACTGGAGGCGAATACTGAACGTGGTGGGGCGGAGAAACTGAAAAACCGGCTATAACTTTCTCCACCTTACTGATGAACTGTGCATTTGGAATCTCTGGAGCTTCTAAAAATTCACCAGGAACTGTCAGAGGAGAACCGTATACTGCCTCTGAGACGGAGAAACCTGTGTCTTCCTTAGGAACTGAACGGAGTCCCAGCAAAACCAGAGGTAGGTGAAGAACCCAGTCGGAGTCAGCAGCTCTGGCTCGGAGAGAAGATTTCAGGGATCTGTGAAACCGCTCAATCATGCCATTTGACTGTGGATGGAAACTTGTTGTTTGAGAGGTAGAAATTCTGAGGACTCGACAGACTCCGGCCCACACAGAGGATGTAAACTGAGCACCTCTGTCTGAAGTCAATGTAGCTGGAACTCCAAATCTCGAAATCCAGGAAGAGATAAACGCCCTCACGCAAGTTTCCATGGAAATTGAAGACAAAGGCCAGCGTGTAGTTCTGTCAATCATGGTTAGCAAGTAAGAGTAACCCAGACTGGACGGTAGAGGACCAACTATGTCTATATGAACGTGAGAAAACCGTCTTCAGGGAACAGGAATCGATGGAACAGAAGATTTCACATGTTTCTGAACTTTACTCCGTTGACACTGGAGACAAGACCTGGCCCACAACCCAACATCTTGAGCTAAACCAGGCCAGACGAAACGCGCGGAGACTAACCTCCGTGAACCTCTTACTCCAGGATGAGAAATATTGTGAAGAGCAAGGAACACAGGTTTGCGGAGAACAGTTGGAACCAATGGTCTAAGATTTCCTGTAGAATTATCACAAATTAAAATATCCCCGGAATCCAGGGTAATGTTCACTATTGAGGGTGAAGATAATTTCTTCATAGTTTCCACTGAAGAGCAAGATTTCTGTAGAGATAACAGTTCGAAAAAATTAAAACCTGGAATTGAAAAATCTTGATTGACTGCTTGACTGCTTGGCACAGATGAAGGTTGAGGATCTGACACCGCCGACACCGCCAACACCTCCGACACCGCCGACACCTCATACACCTCAGGAGCGGAATCTCGGAAGGAAGGAGGATCCGGAGCAATGTGAGATGACTTGGAGCTTGGGAGTAGGGGTGGAGAAACCGGAGAAATTATGGTAGGAGGCGGAGCTGACTTGGAACGAGAGGGAGACGGAGATACAGGAGCTGGAGCTGGACTAGGGCGCGAGAGAGCATCATCCACCACATTCTCCGGGCCAGGCACATGCACAATGGAACTCGTAAATTCTGTGATGTAGGATAGATGCCTCTGCTGTCTACTCGACCAGGGCGGAGAACTCCTGAACAAGGCAGATGTTAAAGGTTTGTGATCAGTGTATAACGAGAATTCTCTACCTTCTAACATGAAGCGGAAGTGTCTGATAGACAGATAAGCAGCCAGGAGTTCTCTGTCGAAGGTGGAGTACTTCTTCTCTGCTTCTGATAATTTCCTGGAAAAAAATGATAAAGGAGCCCAGGTATCCTGAATCCTCTGTTGTAGTACGGCGCCAACGTGAGAATCCAAGGCATCAACAGCAATGGAGATTGGTGCAGATGGACGAGGATGAATCAGCTCAGGGACTCTGACGAGAAGATCTTTGGCACGGGGGAAGGCAACATCGAGGTCTGGAGTCCATGTGAGCGCCCTACTAGTCCCCTTCAGAGCGTCGGTCAAGGGAGCTAGTACTCCAGCAGCCCCCCGGAGAAATTTCCTGTAGAAGTTAAGCATGCCGAGAAACCTTTGCAGAGACGGTTTGTCAGCTGGAACAGGGAACTCAGAAACTGCTGTTGTATGCTTGACCAGAGGAGAGCAGCCCGTAGCAGAGACTAGATGACCCAGGAACTCAATCTCAGGAACCGCAAATACACATTTCGGCAAACCAATAGTCAGTCCATGCTGTCGACATAGTAAAAGGACCTCACAAAGATGATCTACATGTTGCTCTAGGCTGCTGCTGAAGATTAGAATGTCATCGACATAGACGAAACAATAGGGTAGATCGCCGAGGATGGAATCCATCATTCTCTGGAACGTGTTCCTAGCATTCCTGAGGCCAAAAGGGAGGCGAAGAAACTCGAAGGTTGAAGGTCCTCCTGCCGGTCAACTAGTTTTCCGACCAGGAACACGGAGCTCTGCATTTCTTCGCTCTTGACCCCCATGCTCGATGATAATAGCACAAGGTGGGAGACTGAGAACGACTGGTCTGACGGCTGCTGGTGTGAGGAGTAGCAGAGCGTCGAGAACGGTTAGGAACTGAAGGTCTAACGGCATTGACAGAGAGTTCCTCCTCCGGAGTGCTGGAGACTGAGTAAACCTGAGAAGATGAAACCCTACTCTTGTATATTTCATCTGCCTTAAGAGCGAAAGAGATCGGGTTGGAGAAATCGTCTCTGATCAGATGGGCGCAAATATCTGTGGGTAATCTCTTGAGGAAGGCTCCTTTAAGAAAAAAACACGGCTCATGACCAGCAGGAAGTAAGGCCAGCATGTTTGACATTAGTTTAGAGGGCTTCATATCTCCAGATAAAGGAAGATTAGAAATCGCCTCGTACCTCTGGTAGTCGTCGAGGGCGAACAACTTCAGCAGGCGGTCCTTCAGAGCTCAATAGGGATCAGCTGCGGGAGGAGACTTAATAAGGTCGAGAACCTGGTTAGCAGTATCTTGGTTGAAGGCGGAGACACAGTTGTAAAACTTCGTAGAGCTGGACGTCACTCCCTTGAGCGCAAACTGGGCCTCGACCTGGATGAACCAGGCTTCCGCAGACTCCGACCAGAAGGCCGTAACTTTAACTGATACTGTGTTTAATAGGTCTAAAGAGCTTGGTTCGGCTCGGACCGGGACATTATCACCGTCCTTGTTCATATTCACTTGAGCGAGTAGCTTAAAAAAAACAGTCTATAGTGTTGAAACGAACAGTCTATAGGAGCAAAAAACTCGGGGTCACCAAATTTAGCTACGCTCGGGTTGAACAACTAATAGTTTAAATAACTACTTTATTAACTGGACTAAAAACTATATCAAATTTACTTTAGAATATCATGTTTCAAAAACCAGGGTGACGTGGCAGGAAATCTGAGTGCAGCTTGCCGCGTTCGAATATCCGGCTTCAGGTTGAATCGTCTTCCGCCACAAATGATTATTTCTTGTAGTTATATCTGCAATTAAACAAGGTACTTAACAAATTTTCTTTGGCGCACACATGCACAGAATTGAATGACTCATATCGTTAATTTTACAGTTGTTGAAAGTATAAATTTTTAAAAAACCCCAGGAAAAAAAAGATTTGAATTAAACACCAAATCTGCATGCAACAACTGATAAATTCCTTTTTTTCAACGTCAAATCCTTAAAAAAGCACTTTTATCTTGAACATTTTTTTAAAAGGGGGGCAAGCCCCCCCCCCCACACCCCAAACCATTACAAAATAATATTTTGCCCCCCCAGCAAAAGTGCTAGTTGCGCCTCTGGAAATTAGAATATAAACAAAGACAATATTTTTTCAAAGTTTTACAGAGTAGCATTTCTAAAGATTTAAAAAAGTAACATCCTTTTCCACTTAGAGTAGAACTATTTTTTATTTTACTTCAAATAAATTCAGTTTTTTAACAGATTTTTGTTGTTAATGTAAAATGAATGACTATTATGAAGAATATAAAACAAAGTGAAAGCTGAAAGTTACAGAGGCCCAACTAGGGGGGGGGCGGCTGGGCACGCGCCCTCCCCTAGCACTTGAGAAGGGGGGGCGCCCCCCCCTGCAGAATGAAAAGAAAGAAAGAATGGCGGAAATCAGTATCACAGGAACAAGAAAACCAATAGTGTTATTGTAGAAATTTTATTATACTATAGTTAGTTTTAAAAAATATATTTTTATCTTTCTCAATTCTCAAGGCTAAAAGCTATTGTAAACATTTAATGTAAAAAAAGTTCTGAACTGTATTTTATTTGTGTTGAGCTTATAGAGTACTCGTAGATATCAAACTTTAAATTCTTTTGGTAAAATATTCCAAGTTGAAAATATCAAATGTTTACACCACTCAGTGCAAAGATTTAGGGATTATAATATTTGAGTTTGTGGCAAAAAATCAGTTCCAAATCTAGAGAAAATTTTGAACCTGGCAAATTTCTAACTGATTATCATATTTGATAACTAACAAGATTTATAATCTTCTTTGACAGAAGTTCTATAAAATCAAAAATGAATTTAGATTATGAATGTTGGTTAGATCAATCATTAATTCAATAACTTCAAGAGGAAAGGTAACATTATCTGTCCTTTTACAATGTAGATGATTGAATATATTATTTACCTATGTATTTTTATGATTATTTCTTGCAATTTAATCTGTAATTAAACCAGGTACTTAAAAAATACTCTTTTGCGATTCGCACACATATTTAATGATTATGAATTGACTCATATCATTCATTTTACAGCTGTTGGAAGTATAAATTTTGTAAAAACACAAGAACAAAAATCGATTTGAATTGAACACAGCCAAATCTGCATNTAAAAACACAAGAACAAAAATTCGATTTGAATTGAACACAACCAAATCTGCATGCAACAACTTAAAATTTCCTTTTTTCGACTTCAAACCCTTAAAAAAGCACTTTTGTTTTTTAAAAAATTATCGAAAAGGGGGGGAAACCCCCCCTTTACCCCCACTCCCGACCATTAAAAAATAATATTTTGCCCCCTCCTAGCAAAAGTCCTAGTTGCGCCTCTGCACTTTGTTATACTAAAAATCCTAAAATATTAAAGATTTGAGTCATAAAGATAGTCATAAAGCCACTGGATTAAATCAAGCCTAAAATATAAAAATGAGTAAAAGTCAATGCTTATAAATAAAATTCATTAATAAAGGCCTCTCTATCTTATATCCTTTAAGTTCTATGCAAAGGATTAAAACTTAAAAGTGGTTTATTCCAATCTCAAGCGTGAAAATATGCATTATTAACAGTCTATTTTTGTTTTATGCTTCGTCTACAATCTACATTGTACAATATACGCTATTCATTCTACTGTGTACAGAGTGTACAGTTGGTAGGTAGAGTACAGTGCACCATCTACATTGGATATGTACTGTGTACAGAGTGTACAGTTGGTAGGTAGAATACAGTGCAACATCTACATTGTACATGTACTGTGTACAGAGTGTACAGTTGGTACAGTACAGTGCACCATCTACATTGGATATGTACTGTGAACAGGCTCAGAGTGTTCAGTTGTAGGGTAAGTGCCCCATCTACATAGTACATGTACTGTCTACAGAGTGTACAGTTGGAAGGGTACCCGGTACAGTGCACCATCTACATTGTACATGTACCGTGTACAGAGTGTACAGTTGGAGGAGTATAGTGCAACATCTACATTGTACATGTACTGCGTACAGAGTGTACAGTTGGTAGGGTACAGTGCACCATCTACATTGTAAATGTACTGTGTGCAGAGTGTACAGTTGGTAGGGTACAGAGCACCATCTACATTGCACATGTACTGTGTACGAAGTGTACAGTTGGAAGGGTACAGAGCATCATCTACATGTACTGTGTACACTGTTTAGAGTGTAAAGTTGCCGTGATTCGGAAAGTGCCGTTTTCAGTGAAGTTTAAAGCGCTAGAAAGTGCTAACAATATCAACATGCAGATTTGAAATAAATACGTCGAGCAGCATCATTATCCTAAGGACCTATAAAAATAAAACCATAGAAACCCATTTTTTCTTTAAATTCCAAAAAAGTCTCATTTTATTTGGATTTTAAAGGTAAACAACTTTTTTCAGATTTAAACATGCTTTGCGATTTAGTTAGTGCAGTTATAATATTTACCCGATAGTTTCCGAGCTAAAATAAATTATATTTCATAAAAAAATAATATTAATTTTGAAGTTTTCTTAAAAAGTACTACTACACATTGTCATCTATGTATATTGTATATGCTGCTGAAGAATGTCCAGCATGAAACACAGTGTCCAGCAATAACCAATCTTAATAAACAATAGAAAATGTTCTATACTTATTTTAAGAAGATATATTGTATAATAATGTAATAATAATAATAATTATTATTATTATATATATATATATATAAAAATTAGGGGGAGTGAATTTCCTAAAATAAAACAATTTGCTTAAAATCATTACGGCGATAGTCATTTCTTATGTAAAAAACAATTTGACCTCCAATCAAAAAGTGTCATAAAAGAAATTGTTTTTAGAAAATACATGCGAAATAACAGATTTCAGAAAAAGAGACATAGAGGTCAAAACTTGGAGTGCCAGTTAGCTAACGAAGACAACCTCCAATCAAAACGTGTCATTAAAAATTGTTCTTAGAATTGTTTTTTACATAAGAATTGACTATCGCCATAGTTCTGTGATGAAATTTTTAAATTCACTCTCCCCTAATATATATTGCTTGTCTGTCTGTCCGTTTAAATCAAATAACCGTTAAAACGGCTGAACTGATCGGGTCCAAATTTTCTGTAGAACCTCACATGATTCCAAGGAAGGTTTATAGAAGCTCAAAAGTACAAAAAATTTAGATTTTTGAAAAATTTGGAAAATGCGCGAAAAAAATATTACTAAATCCCCGAACTTTTTTTGTTTTTGCCTTATACTGTAGAAAAAGAGTAGGTGCTCACAGATAGAGCCACAATCATAAGTTGATATAGTAAATAAATTACTAAATAAATATAAGAGATATCCATGATTGGCAAAAAAACATAAGCATCGATGTAATTTTGCAAAAACATAATCTTCTGTAAATATTGAATGATTCAAATAAAATGAGACCTTGTTCTGGAATATTGATCCTGGCTAGACCCCTGAGTAGTTCTAGTGCTGCTAGACTTGTCGCTAAATCACTTTTCCAGCTCGAGATTAACCTTACCAGTTCATTCATCAGGAATAGTCTCAATACAGGAGGGGGGGGGGGGGGGGGGGGGAGGAGGAATATTTCTTTTTTAAAAAAACCTCTTTTTTCAGCGGTGTACAATTTATTAAAAAATCATTTTAACCCCCCTTTTTTAACTCTTTTTTTCCCAGGAGTAATGTAAACAAAAATAATTTTATGGGTTTTATTCTGGGTGAGGTGTACCGTGTAATTCTTGAAAATAAAAACCCTGATATATAAAATGCCACATTCGGAAAAAGGCAAAAGGTTTAAAACAAATTGATTTTTATTAGAAAAGGTGTTTTTCATCAACATAAGCCTCTATTTGATATTTCTTTGTTTTCTTTTCCAGAAAAAGTAAAAAAAAAAAAAGTTAATTTGATGAAATGTTTATTCCTATGACAGACTAGATAGGTGGCTCGGACAAACAGTGCATGAGCAGAATCTGAACAGAAAATAATTTATCTTTATATTCATACAAGTTGTCGAAATAAATTGTAAACTAAAAAAAACTTCATTAAAATATTGTTAACTTCATTCATGTTTTGAAATTCTAAGATAAGATTCACTAATAGATTATCAAGTATACAATAGATGGCAACAGAGAAATGTACAAATTATACATGACGTCACAAGTGTCAAATATAACAAGAAAAATTTCCTCACATTAGTTGACATATTTTCTAGGATTAAATAAAAAAGTGTTAAAACAGAAAATAAAGAACACATAAAATTGCACTTATTTTAATGTAAGATAAACACTTTATTCTAAAATTATCACAACTATTAATAATTTTGAAGGACACAAAAACTGAATTGACACATGTGACGTCAGACTTGTACTAATATCTATTTGATATTCGATATCTATGGCTCTGTTGTAATATTTCTCACCCGCCCTATCCCCCCTTAAAGGTAATAAAATAATAATAATAGTTGAGCTTTGAGATTATCAATAAATTGGGCTTTTTACAAAAATGTATCCGAATCTTGCAATCAACTGCAGAAAAAACTTTATTAAAAAAAAAAATCTTTGAGGATGGGAATTGAGAAAAAAATGGTAGGTAAAAATAGATATACTAAAATTACGTAATACCGGTGACATTATCTGCGTATGACGCATCTAGCATATGCTCCTGAAGACTATGCCTGTCTCCAGAAATACTCGTGTAATCACTCATCATGCTCACTGAATCACTTGCTAAAATAATATGAACAAAACTAAATAAATAAATAAATAAATAAATGGGACGGGACAAGAAAAAAGGGAAAATTGAAGAAAAAAAATCATTAAAAATCATACAGAGTGACCCATAAAACAGTGGAATAGGAGTAAGACATTTAAACAATCTGGTATTTAATGTGTTTTTTGGTTATTTACAAAATAGTTGCTTGAGGATCAACAAGTCAACAATGGCAGTGTTTTATGTTCATCGGACTGATAAAAGCTGGACTGTAAGCGTAATTTCAAGTGACCCTCCATGCAAAAATGGCAATGTCTGATTCACAACGGTAGCTTTGACACCATAATCTGATAAATACGGAATATATAAAAAAGTAAGTGTTAAAACCGGAAAATTCCTAAATGTTTTCCGGCAGTGAAAATGTGCAAGTCACTTCTGTAGAGGATCCATAATTGAAAACATATCTTATTTATACTTGATCAGATAAAGCTTTAAGAGTACCATTGTGCATCGGACAATGCCATCTTAGCAATGAGTGTCATTTCCCAATTATAACTTTTGTATGGGTACTTTTACTTCAATCATGCATGCAGCATTGTATAAAGCTAGCTGAGCTAATTAAGCATAATACAAATTTAAAAAAATGAGAAAGTGATTAACTTTACACAAATCAAATAATAAATAAAAAAGCTGAGAGAAAGACAACATGGTGTCAGCTGTCTTTTCTATTAAAAATATTTCCCTACCGGCTTGAAAAACACCAGCCGAGTTTCTAGCGGAGTTATCAGAAAACCTATAATAAATAATATAATTTAATTAAAACTAGCTGAAGTGCCCGGCGTTGCCCGTGGAATTTAAAAAAAATTATATACAAAATTTCGCATTAAAGAAAAAAAAAACCTCTGATACCCCAAGAGTACCCATGGGTTTCCTAAAAAAAATTTTAGCCAATTTGGTCCAGCCGTTTAGCCAGCCATAGCTATCATATATTTATAAATGAGCAAAGAGCTTTATTATATAGATATATATAATATATAATTAGGGATCTACAAAAAGCTGAAAGAATAAAAAGAAGAATTTAACTTATATTAGAATGTTTTGTCGATATGTCTTTATTTGAAAACCATGTGAAAATAATTTTCAAAATGGGAAACTTGAAGACTTGGTTTACTCATATCAAATCAAATAAGACTTGTAAGGATACCCTACTTCCACGTACAATTCCGATAAGACTTTACAAAATCAAAGAAGAAACCAAGCGGCCTTTTAACTTGCAAAAGAAAGAGAGCACCATTTAATTTAAAAGAATTAGTTTTCCTTAAATGCCCACCTTGTAAGTTATATTTTGTGTAAAAAATGGTACGAAATTTTCTCGTTATCGAGAAGGTTCAATTGCCTTTTTAGATTTAATTTTGTCCCGAGCTTTAGCGAGGGACAAAATATAATCTAAAAAGCGAGAACCTTCAAGATATTGAGAAAATTTAAGTCCAAAAACTTTATAGCACGTCGTGCCAAAATAATAGTGTTATAGGTAATTTTATGAAAATTTGTGTACTTGTCTTATTTCAATGTCTATTTCTAGACCAAATAAGCTTTGAAAAAAAAGCAGAATTCTAGATATAAAGTTAATTTCAATTTTATTTTCATTTCAATTGAAAATTTTTTTTTTGGAAATATCCTTAATTGTTTTAGAGAAAATCCGGGAACCAATCAAAACTTGTACAGATAATTTAACTTTATAGCACGATGATTACTTTATAGCACGTTCATTATGAAATTCACGATGAAGTGAAGAAGAATGATAAAGTACACAATAGTTTCATAAAAAAAAATATTCTAAAGCTGACCCGTCGTTCTGTCTGAGCTCTGCTTCCTCTAGTGCCGCGGCATCCTGAACTGTCATGAGCAAACATCCCAACAACATCTGTGTATTCACGGCCTCAACCTCGACCTAAATACAGACAAGTAGAGGTTAGAGTAGAGGTCAAAGTAGAGGTCAGATTAAACAAATTGTCGAATTATGATAAGTAATACTAGCCATAATAATAACTTCTTCTCTAGTGCAACTGTCCCAATAAGGAAAAAGATTAAATCTTTGTGCCTAGTACCTATTTCTCGCTATTCATTAATTATGACCTCGAAATTAATAGTTTGCGAGAGGTAATTGAACTCTTGCACAGTTATGGCTAGTTTAGCTACTAATATAGTACAATCTCAGCCAGCAGTAGTCTGAGTAGTCTATACGTGCCTAGAGGTCCGAAATGTTGTATTGTGAATATCAGGATCAATCAAACAGATTAATTTAATTCCTCTTAAATATACCGTGGTTGTCATAATCTTTAATTGAGGGATCAGACATTTATATTAATCTTAAGCAGATCTACGATTTGATTTAATTCCTCTTCAATATACCGTGGTTGTCATAACCTGCAGGGACAACGATAATAAAATATAGTGATCAAGTATTGATACTTAAATTCAAAATTGCCTATATTGGATATCGAGATCAGGTGTTTTAGGAATAACAATATCGACACAAAATTTCCGATCTTAGTTAAACTCATTCTTTGTATTCATTAATTCTGAATGCATTATAATCAACATGCAGAATGATGAAGATTAAAAAATCTAAGAATCGTTTGGCTTTTCTACAGGAAAGAAATCTGTCAAGGACCCCGATATGGACCCCCCAGACCACCGTCAGGTGAGAGTGCCATAACTCAAGATACCCCCTACCCGTTCCATCCCCCCCCTCCCCCCAACTTTTCCCAGTCGGGGGAGAAGGGGTGATACTATTAAAACGAGCATTTGCAATTTTTAAATTGTTTGATTTCTCTGTTACCTGAAGGGCGTTAATTAGAAGGTTGACCAGCCTAGGTTTGAGCTGGTTAAAGTTGTTCACCGCTGGTCTCTCTCCAATTGGCAATAACTCCTTAAACAAAGATTTTCGAACCAGCTGCTCGGCATTGCCCGTGGAATTTTAAAATCACTTAAAAATAAAAATTTGACAGTTAAAAAAAATTGAATTTTGAAAAAATAAATTTGATATTTTTAGCCTCTTTTATTCCTCATAAACTTTCAGCCAAATTTGGTCCAGCCGTTTGGCCAGCTGTAGCTAACATATAAATATACATTATATAATATAAATGTATTACATTTATATAAGAGCAAAAAGCTTTATTATAAAGAAGATTGATTTGTAATAATGGAAAAATTTATTAAATCATGATAAATAAGTATAAAATTCCTATATTTTTCTAAATGCTAACAAACACTTACCAACCATCATTCCGTAGAAGTCAGAATTAAAGAATTTTATTATATTTGATTTCCCAATTTAAAATCGTAAATAATGACTAAGTTATACTTAATTTATTCTATAATTCAATTGTAATTATTAACTTAAAAAGGCCTTATGGAATAATTTCATTTTGCATTTGAGAGAACCATGCTCGATTCACAACCGTACCCTTTACGCCTTTCTCTTATAGGTTCGAAAAGTGTTAAATCCTCTCAATTTCTTCATAATTCTGTGTAGCAAAAAATCCGCAACTCACTTTTGTGGTAAATCACTAATTGAAAAAGATACAATTTTTTTAAAGAAAAGTCATGAATATCTTTAAAGGTGTCGTTATGGAATGCAACTCTAATTGAAGGTTCACTGTAAATTACATCCGTAGGCCCTTAAACTCATACCTTGATCTGCATGTTAGCGAAGTGAAGAGGTAGAGTGAGCATGGATTGCAGTAAATGTATCGCTGCTCGACGCAGGTCAGCTTTGTTAACATAGCTGGCGGTTAGTTTTACCTTAATCAAAGCATGTTATAAACAGTGTTAATAGCTGATCAAAAAGATAACATACTACACACTTTCAAAAATACTGTAGAATTGAAATTTTATGAACAAGAGAGAATTAGTTTAATTAGGTCTGTTTTGTTGAACTACGTCTACATAGTGCCGGCTGACTCAGCTTGAGCCCATTTTATGGTTCAATTTAGTACCTACTCCACTGGAAAAGTAGTTTAACTAGGCATAAATACTACCTAATGAAACTACTTCTCTCAATTGATCAATGGCAATATCAGATTAATTACCTCCTTTTCTGGGAGAACAGCCTCTAGAGCAGAGACAATGCTTGGAGCGAGGACGTTTACTCCATCCAGATCTATTCTCAGCAGATTACTGGAGTTCAGGAGAATACTTGCCAAACTCTCCGATACAACCTGATCAATCAATCAATCAATCAATCCAGATCTATCCTCAGTAGATTACTGGAGTTCAGGAGAATACTTGCCAAACTCTCCGATACAACCTGATCAATCAATCAATCAATCAATCAATTCAGAGCTATCCTCAGTAGATTACTGGAGTTCAGGAGAATACGTGCCAAACTCTCCGATACAACCTGATCAATCAATCAATCAATCAAACAATCCATCAATCAATCAATGAATTAATCAATGAAAGAATGAATGAATCAATCAATCAATCAATCAATCAATCAATGAAAAATCAATCAATCATATCTATTCTCCGTAGATAACTAGAGTTCAAGAGAACACTTTCCAAACTCTCAGATACAACCTTACTTATCGATTAATTAATCAATCAATGAATTAATGAACCTTTCCATGTCCTACTATGAGACCGTTCTGTACTGCTAAGTAGAACCTAGCAAGGTAGACGGGTAGGATCCCCCCCCCCCACAATTCCTTATACACCATCCTTATCATGCCCTACTGTGAGACCGTTCTGTATTGCTAGGTAGAACCTAGCAATGTAAACGGGTTTATCGATTAATTAACCAATCAATGTTTTCACCAACCTTATCATGTCCTACTGTGAGACCGTTCTGTACTGCTAGGTAGAACCTAGCAAGGTAGACGGGTAGGATCTCTTCTCCAGTTCTCTTAGAGCAAAGCACACGACACAGCGCACCCAGAGCTTCAGCTCGTCCAGACTCAAACCTTCATAAAAATTTTATCATTAAATTTTTCCAGAATTTCTTCGGCTGGAGCAATGCAGGGAGTGAGGGATGAAGTTCGTAGATTTAAAAGGTATAATTAAAAGAACTTTCCGATGTATCTTCTTAAAATCTGTATTAAAATTCTTTTTTTAGTTTTGCAATATGAATCTCTAAATAAATTCTTGAAACATTTTGGGATATGAAGAATTACTCACCCCAATTACAACATGAAATGACTCTAATATTTTAGAATAAATTCACAAATAAAACAACAGATTTTTTCTACATTTTTCAAAAATAACAAATAAGAATCCTTATGCATTATAAAAACAAGTTTATATTGACTTTTTTAATCCGTTTTATTTTGTTCATACTTGTCTGGAGTTAGTCCTGGTGGTAGGTCTACAGGTTCAGAAGTCATTGTTGTGTTTCCTTTTGATAAACTAGAGGGCCGAGAACTACCAGTCTAAACAGTAATTCATTTTTTTAAAGGGACTGTCCATGTCATTAGAGTCTAATGCCCGATTCACACCGGTACCCTCACGTTTGTCTAAGAAAACTGACAGAAATATTATTGTTTTTCTCTCTTACAATTGATCATTTTCCATTTTACATAATTATTAATTTAGATGACTTACGGAATTATGTAGAATAAACAAGGAAGAAATGAACCAATAATAATAATATCTCCCTTATTTCTTTTCAGATAAATCCTTTAAGGTTAAAATTGTGAATCGAGGATAGAACACTTTCATAAGAATGCTAATTATTCATTCAGTGATTTCCTTCCTCACAAAAGTCATCATTAACAAGATGTGAAGATTTATTTTACCTGCTCCTTTTTAGATCCTCCAGTCTTAGCAGCATCAGTTCCAATAAAAGCCGCCTTAAAAATTTAACTTTTCGTCTCTTTTATATAACACATTAAGATCAACTGAAGTAAAATCATTTTCTGTAATTGTACGGGAATTAAATTTAAGAACTATTTTTCAAAACATAACAATTTGGGCAAACTCCTGCTGCTTTTGCGTTGTTTTAAGAATAAAAACGCAAAAAATAGCTCATTATGTACTTTTAGACATAAAAAAGTATTTAAAAAGAGGATCCTATGCACTGACCTCAAAGAGCCATAGACCAAATAGATGAAGAATAGAGTTGCAGGAGGGTCGGAGAGGTGAGGGAGTTAAATTATGCTGATCAGATAGTGTACCTTAAAAGGTTTTGCAATCAATCAATCAATCACAGATTGAATTTTGTCAATTAATCAATCAAACAATGAATCAGTTTGTCAATCAAACCTGTCAATCTAATCAGTCAACAAATCGATTAACCAGTCAATCAAATCAATCAACCAATCAATTAACCAATTAATCACTCAACCATTCGATTAACCAATCGATTAACCAATCAATCAATCAATCAGTCAGTCAGTCAAATTAGTAAACTAAAAAATCGATAAATCTATCATCCAATAAATCAATCAATCGTAGCAAAACTAAAATAATATTTATCCATAACCAGTTGTTCAAAAATCTTTGAATAATTACTAAAACTAATAAAAAAACAAACATCAAAATAATCAACCAAATTGATCAAATAAATATATTGTTACTAAAAATGTTTTCTAAATTCTTAAACAAAAGGGTTATAATTAAATACCTGTTACAGCGGCCAATACTGCCGTTGAATTCACGATGCTTTGTGTAGACACGTTCATACTAGAACAAGAAAGGTTATCAGAAAGGTTTGTAAAAAAAATTCGAGATTTTTCTTCTGTCGTTGGGCATGCCGGATTCACACCGGCACCCTTTCACCCTTTTTCTGATCAAATAAAGTAGCTTGAAAAGATTGTAATTTTGACAAGTGGCACCATTGTGAATTGGACAAGTAGTATCACTTGAAATTACGTATTCAGTCCCTTTATCTACCTTGTAGATGATGTAGTTGATGGTGCAGCTGATGTAGCTGAGCTAGATCTACTAATTGACATAATCTGACCGTTTATCTACCTTGTAGATGATGTAGTTGATACTGCAGCTGATGTAGCTGATCTAGATCTACTCATTGACATAATCTGACCCTTTATCTACCTTGTAGATGATGTAGTTGATACTGCAGCTGATGTAGCTGAGCTAGATCTACTCATAGACATAATCTGACCAGCCCGTGGTAATCCTACAATATATTAGAGGTTTAATATCAATTATTTGTTTCTCAAAGTTGTGCGAAATTATTTTTCCAGAATTGAATAAACTTTTATTTACTATTTCTCATACATACGCCACTCTGCCCCCAAGTCCCCCATTATTTCAAAATTGTTTTCTGTTTAAGTTTTTTTTTAAACCTTGACAATGGGGTTAATCTAATTCAGTCAGTGTGACTAAGCGCTATCTCAACCAAAAGTTTAGCCTCTTAAAAACCAATTCAAATAAGTGTTGATCTTAAGGGAACCAACGTGGAACCACCCACAGTAAAAAATAATAATTAACTAATTAACTAATCTACGTAATTTCATTATTAAAATAGATATGATAATGATACAATAAATACTAATACTAATTCATTAATTTTTAATTACTAGTTTAAAGCATGCAAAAAAAACAAATTTAATAACCCATGCCAATAATTAAACTAAAAACTAAAATTTCATGCAAATAAATTCTGATAAAAAAAATAACAAAAAACTTAACTTTACATTATTAAAACAATTCTACGCAAATAATGCAAAATGAGGATGAGAGGGATAAAAGCTGTCAGGTTTCTATTCTCCAAACCTTCAAGATTCGGAAGCGCGTTTCCATCCACAGAGATTGCCCGGCCCAAGGCCGTCTTTTCCACCACAGAGTCTTTGGCCGTAGGTCGACCAATCACACTCTGAGACTTTCCCACGTCACTTCGCTCACGCATTATCGGCGTCTTTATGATCGAGTCCTTGAGCGATCTATTCTGCGCGCGCGATGGAATACTTGACATATGAGAATGCGCTTGTGCCGCCAATCCTATGTGCAATTAATTCATACTTATATAATAATATTACAACTGCTAAATAGCTAAATACAATATACAACAAGTTAGGGGCTCCGGTTGCTTATTTATAATCTAAAAAAATGTCAAATACAAAAAGAGTTAAAATGTGTGCTATGAAATACGTCAAGAGTATAAAAAAAGGACCTTCACAGAGGCTGTCGACTATTTTCAAGTACTACTCCAGATGAGATTAACAACAATACCCTTTAAACCCTCGTCTCACCAAAAATGATTGATTTCCTGTAACAAACATATTGCAGTCCTCTGTAAATAGGAACTTCCGGACTAATGCATCAGACGAGGGAAAAAATTGTCAGCACGTATCTCTTGTAAGGGTGAAAAACGACGATATCTGCTTCATTGTTGCTCAGATATGTTTTGAAAAGGGTACCGTTGTGAATTAGACTTGTATCGTATTAGATGGAGGGTTTCTTGAAATTATTTCGGCAGTCCCTTTCAGGTAGTATTCAACAACAGACATGTATTTGACGTGCACAGCGATCTATTCCTCGGACAGTTCTTGGTGAAACCAAAGTTTATTTCAGGATTCAAAGCAATGAACGTCAATAAAGCTACAAGAATAATCAAATTATCAGCATTAAGTACCAAGAATAATATTTTTTCGGGATGCAGGGGGAGTAGGAATGAGAGGATTGTTAAGCAGAGCGGAGACAGGTTCAGGTTCAGGGATATCCTGATCCAGGTGCAGGCTATTGTACACACCTAGAGAATACACCAGCTCGGGTTTTTAATTTTAATCCTATTCGGAGTTCAATCATGTATATATTCATCTTAAATATAATCCTCACAATTATAATTAATTAGTTCCCATAACCACTCATGCATAGAAGATTACTAAAAAATTTTAAATATCTTAGTTCACAGAACCATTTGTTTATAAATTCTTAAAATACTAATTTATAATCGGAAATTGAAATGGTTCTTTTTTACAAAATTAATCTTATAAATGTAAAAATTGCTTTCACCATCTCACAAAGCTAGAGGTCAGAATTAATATATATTAAGAAGTAGTTGAACTATCAGTATCTAGTTGAACTATTTCTTTTAATTATTTGCAACCCCAGCTCAACCATATACCCTACCAACCCATCTACCTAGATATGCATCTACTATAGCGGAGACCCCCTTCATGGCCCTGAGGAAGATTGTGGGAAGAGAGACCAGACAGGGGTGGTAGGTTGGATCTATCACACCGAAGGATTTCAGCGCGTACTCTTTGAACTGCTGAGTGTCGCTGACAGAAACCGGTTTTGATAGTTCCACAGGGTTTCCCAGACTATAAGAAAATTATTAAATAAAATCATTATTTTATTTGGTAAAGTGGGGATTCGACACTTTATGGCACTAAATATACAAAGACCATGTTGTCATTGACCTCAACTTGAACCTCTATAAAACTCCACAGGGTTTACGTGACTTGAAGATCATTAAATTAAATTATTATTAAATTATTTAAGAAGATTATTAAATAAAACTATGATTTGACTTGGAAAATCTTTTTTGAGCAAACTTTTCCGAATCATATTTAAAAATATTTTTTTAACAAAAAATATAATTTATGTATTTTACCAGTTAAGGAATCTATACCAGGACTGTGCTACACATTCATGGGTCATCTCAGTCGGAACCAAATCCATATCTTCCTGTTATAAATGAAACTATGGTATAAATCATACGTTTATGAAAGCGACATTTGTTCTCAAAATCCACCTTTTTGGCAAGTAGTTAATTCGATTGTTTACACTTGGGGTCGCTTTTTGAAAATAAAATCGCTTCCATATATCTTTATCTAAATATATTCACAAGCAAAACATTATATTTTCAGTCCATAACTATATTTAAATGCATCATGATACTGCATTCGTTTCTTGAAAAAATGGATCTGAATCAATTATTTTTTTTCCTGAAGGAAATTTTGTTTGTTTTTCCGTTAGCTTTTATGCCGGTAGTACAACGCTAATTCTGAACAAAGACTATTTCGCATTCGTCTTTTAATTCCCGTATTTATTGGGACACCCCCCTGGATCAAAAAAAGATTTTTATAAATCGTAAAAAAACTTACCTTAGGAATATTTAGAACCGGGAACCTTGGACCATATAGGAACGCGATCAAGCGAGACGTTAAGGTTAGATTGACACGGTTCCATTGCGTCACAAGTCCTAGAATAAAATCAATCAATCAATCTATCGAACATTTAGCCCAGATTAACTTGTTTTCTTTGAAAAAAAAAGATAAAATGAGAATAAAAGCGAATAAAATAACCCAACATTTTAAAATAAAACTAAAAAATTCACTTTTTGTTCATTGGAAAATGAAAATTCTTTTCATTTGACTCTCCCAAAAAAAGCGATTAACTTTTTTTCATTTCTGGGTAGGGAATTAGCTTGAGAACCAAGCGTTGCCTGGAAATCAACGAAAATAAAAAAGTCAAGAAGATTTTAACCCAAGCTAATAACATTCCCGCGGATCTACCATGTTTAACAATTATAATTTGAGGCAAATCGGTCCAGGGATTCATCAGTTATGATCAGACATACAAACAAACAGACAAATAGAGATTACAACTTTATATATGGGTCATTCTTTATATTTGAACTCAGCCAGTATTTGGAAATCATGGTAGTCAATGTCATGGATTTATTTATATTTTGCACACAGTAACATATTATAAGAAGATTAAATCCAAAATTTCAGCCTTCAGGAGGTAGCTGAATTGATAAAGAATGACCCATATATATTATACTAGCTGAAGTACCCGGTGTTGCCCGTAAAATTTTTTTTCATCGAATTTTGAAGAAAATATTATTTTTCAAGAAAAAAATTGGAACTTTTTAAGCTTTTGTCACCCCTGGGTTTCCTCAAAAATATTCAGCCCATTCGGTCCAGCCGTTTGGCCAGCTATAGCTGACATATATATATATATGAGCGAAGAGCTTTAGTATATTATAAAGATGATAGATCTTCTACCTGCTCTGTGTCTCCAGTTCATGCACATCTCCCTTAGTGTTTTCCAGAGGGTGGGACCAGGGAATGATTTAACGCAGGCGATTAACCAAATCTCAAATAATACGCCCAGCACACGTTCACACAGCTGATCGCCAATATCATCTGTAAAATATAATTTCATTAAAAGGACTGTATTCGTAATTATAAGTGACCTTTCATTAAAAAAAGGTGTCAAGCTCAATTCACAACGGTACTTTCGAAATCATAAAAGGATATTGTAATTTTTCTGCTCAAAGTGTTTAATTCGGGAAATTTCTTCGCTGTTTTTGAAGCTAGAAATGCACAAGTCACTCTTGCAAAGAAATCATAAATTAAAATGAACAGTTTTAAAAACAAAAACATAGATATACATTTTTTAATTGTTTAATAGATTACTCAGATAGGTAAATTATTTTTTTTTGTGTCTTCATCCATTTTTCAGTAATACTTATTCACTAATGAATTGGCAGCCAATCAACCTACCCTGGTTAGGCGGGTCTAGGCGTTTAGAGATAATTTCCAAGAGAACGATTTTGCCCCCCCCCCCCTCCATCCCCTTCCAAACAATTCCGCGTTACCTTTGACAGCAGGGGGAGAAAGAAGTGCATCGTTGATTGCTAGAAGGAAGGAGAGAAGAGCATCCCAAGTACCCCGCTCCATTATCTTTACAATTTTATTAGAATACAATAAGAATTTGGAGATGAATAGGGTTTGCTCACAATTAAGGGCGACTTAAGCTGGTGGGAACTTTTTTAAAGCTAATAATTAGTTAATGGCATATAATACCTGGGATTGATGAGCTAGCTCTTGAACTCTTCTGAGTACTCTATGACAGACTACAGCTTGTCTATGAATCGTATCCTGGGCTGAAATATTATCAAACATTTTATTATCTGTCAGTATGAAAATTTCGATAAACTTTTACTGAAGTTATCAAGATTTATTTTTAAGTGACCTTTCAGTGGCATGTCCGATGCACAGTAGTACCCTTTAAGGACGCGCAAATCTTTGTTTACTTATATGAAACATAATTTTTTTTGGTGGTTTCGTTGTCAAAGTGACTAGCATATTTATGCAGCAGAGACAATAATGGAAATTGTTATAATTTTTGAATTTTCAAGATAGAAATAAACGACAACTTAATTATTTCTGTAATAACCGTTCTAAGGGTGCCAATGTGAATCAGACATACCACTACAGAAATGGAGGGTCAGTTAAAATTACGAAATTTATTTGAATTAGTTTTTATGGGGATCCGGGATAAACCAAATTTTATTGGAAAAATTAGAAAATTTTCCCTGTTTAATATCGAATATCAAGCAGATTTTTTAACCAAATTAAATCAAATCAAACTTTTAAGGTCACCTTAAAAAGTGTGTGCATCATATGCATTCTAAAATTCCCAGCTATGCAGAGGTAAATTATGTCCATAATAAAGTTTAAAAACAAAAATGATATTCTGACAAAAATTCATGGTAGAATACCAAATTTTTGCTTAGGTTACTATTAACATCTAATACCAGTTATAATATCCATGCATTTCACTACAAACTTAAATCTATTATGTACAATAATGAAAAAAATGTAAGAACTTTATCTTAGCGTTCATGCGATACAACGTTAAGATTAATTTGACAAGAAAGAAAAGAAAATAACCACGAAGATTTTTGACAAAAAAAAGAAAGAATAAAATCAAAATTGAAGAAAAATTTTGGTTTATCAACTAGAATTAAAGGGAAACTTATGAATATGAACCAGTGTTAAGATAAATGTTTGGAATATGAACCAGTATTTAAGATAAATGTTTGGAATATGAACCAGTATTTAAGATAAATGTTTGGAATATGAACCAGTGTTAAAGGTAAATGTTTGGAATATGAACCAGTGTTAAAGGTAAATGTTTGGAATATGAACCAGTGTTAAAGGTAAATGTTTGGAATATTAACCAGTGTTAAAGGTAAATGTTTGGAATATGAACCAGTATTTAAGGTAAATGTTTGGAATATGAACCAGTATTTAAGGTAAATGTTTGGAATATAAACCAGTATTTAAATATAAATAATAGGAATGAAAAGGAGAATTAAAGCGAGAAAATAAAGAAAGAAAAAATCCAGGTCAGCACTTTGATAAGTTTTCATTGTTCATGCAACAATTTACTAATTTTTTGATTTGTGTTTGGAAATCGAAATTAAACAAAAACGACAACTTAGTTTTTCTAGCAAAAAATAAAGAGGAAATTAAGACAAAAACTACCAATTTTTGGGTTGAATATTTAAGAGAAAAATATCAAAATCGATTTCCAACTCTTTTTGAAGAATCTACAATCTACATAATTGAACCACAGGACCAGAAAATATGTTTTTTAATCTTTTTGTGAAAAAGAACTTTCCTAAAACTTAAATTTTTTTAGATCCGTTTTTCTCAGCAACCTGAGATCGGAACTTTTGGTGTTGAGTATTGTTAATCTTGAAAGATTGATCTCGATATCCAAAATGGGAACTTTAAATCCCGTAATTAAAGTTAATCCTGCACAGGACCAGGGGTATTTTAGTTCCAAAATTAAGTTGAGAAATAAATGCAGCAAATAATGTCAAAAGCATAGACGACGTTCAAGTCGTCTTACTACTGTCATGTTTCGTGGGTCCAAGTTAAAAACTTTTGAATATTTGATCTAGTCCTGCGAGTCTAGCTACGTAATTTACCTAAATCCTGATAAAGGAACGACGTAGCTGGAAAACGGGGTTTATGTTAGTAATCAATCAATCAATCTACTTTTAAAAAATTTTAAAATGCAAGATTTGTTCAAGCTGACGCAATGACATGTTCAATTTAACAATAATAAAAAATCAAGGAATAAAAAATTCTAAAAAAAATATTAGCTTTGTTCAGAAAGGCAACATTTAAAAATTGTTATATCAAAAAAAAAATTGCATTAATTATTTAAAAAGAGCAGCAAAATATATACAAACAAAGCTGAAACCAAGGGCGTACATAGAAATAAATCTAGGGGGGATTCAAATATACGTTTTTTTGCAAAATTTGTAAATTCAAAACATTTGGCTTCTTGGATACTTTGAAGGTACACAGTTCATTTATCTTGCAAGTACTACTTTATCTCTCCCTCAAACAAAAACTGCAAACTAATTTTTTTATGCTGTTCACTCCTTGAAAGTGTTATAGCCCCGAGTTTAGGGGGGGGGGGGAGGTAGCGTTACCCGTCCTTTACAAGTCTAGGGGGCACTGCCCCCTTGCCCCCCCCTGTGTTCGCCCTTGGCTGCAACTTAAACCCTTGATTTAATAATAGTTTTCAAACCGTCACCATTTAGAATAAAGCGAAAGCTGGTTTACTATTTCGAATTTAAAGACTCCCTCTCACTCTTTTAGGTTGAAGGGTTTTATTAAGAGTGCTCATACAAATTTTAGGACTCGGTACATTTTTAAACTCAATTGGTACCAACTAGGGATGGGCAATGACTTTGTTCGTTTTTGTTTAACTTTTAAGCAGTGCTCTTAAGATCCGGATCCGTAAGATTTTGGCTTCCTGGATCCGAATCCGGATCCGCAAAAATATGCGGATCCACAGATCCGGATCCAAGGGGTAAAATATCAACTGCAACAAAAAAAAACTTTTTTACTCCAAAAACCCAAATCTGAACTTTTGAAAAAAGAGCGATTATAAAAACTCATTTCTGAATGGTTCATCAAGTTTTTGGATAAAAATAAGCGAAAAAAAATAAAACAAAAAATTTGAAATTTTTTTTTTTTTTAATTCAGTACACCTTAAATTAATGACCTGGATCCGGATCCATTTTTTTTCCAGTGCGGATCCAGGATCCGGATCCGGGTCCGCATCAAAATGAAATGGATCTTAAGCACTGCTTTTAAGGTGTTTAAACTCATATTTAAGGTCCCACTACAATCTAAAGAATTTTACGTAAAATTGTGCATTGAAAACATTTGCTTTTTAAATGTTTACCCTGTAAGATGAGATGTACATTATGCAACAACCAATCCAAACTATCGTCCCCCTGATAACATCTCTTCGGGTCAAACTATCGTCCCCCCCCCCTGATAACATCTCTTCGGGTCAAAATTTTACTTGGTTCAATAAACGAAAACTTTTACTTAATACAGTTTTGAAGTGTTGGGGCTTCCACACGTTGAAAAGAATTTGTGTGGTACAAAAACCCATTATAATTTTTTTTTAACTAACAAAGTTCTTGAAGAGGAAATGCTAACCAGAGCCCGCGACTTAAAAACTGCGGCTCGAGCCGTAATTCCTGAAACCCGACATTAAGACCCAATCTTCAGCCCAACTCTGACGACAGCTTGTGTCACGTGATTGACAGCTGCAAGATCTTCGGCTCGACAAAAGGAGTTAGGCCCAGTGAAAATAAAACCGACCTTGGTTGGTTTTAGTTGAGAATAAGGCCCAATGTTGAGTATTGATCTCATAAAAACTCGGAATGCGTCAATGTCTACCATGAAAATCCGCCAAATAGAATATCAAATAAGATGCAGCTTGAATCCGAAAGCTTGAGCCGTAAATAAGAACCAACGACAGCTTAGACCTGGGCCGTATTTTCCCGAATTTTTAAAAATCGCGGGCACAGAGGACGAAGAGGGGTTGAGCTTCTGTTCCCCCCCTCACGCATAGTTTCGCCTTCGATGGTACTTATTAAAATGAGTCTGGTATTCTCGAGCATCTAATTTGCGTCAACCAAGGGTCATGTGGTATTCGGCAGTTTTGCTGATTTTTTTATCAATATTTCTGAGCCCGAACCGTAATCTTTGTCTTACAAATCAAAATTAAAATTTAAGAATGAGAGAGAGCGCTTCTAAATTCGAAATTAAAGAGAGAGAATTTTGAAGGATAGAATCAAGTGCATCCTACTCTTCACCTGTATTTCGACCCTTTGCATTTTTGTCAGCTATTGTGTTGAGTAAGTGCTCTTCTAGATTATACTATGTTAGTTTTAACAGTTTCCAGGGGTATATATTTTCATTATTTTACCCCCCAGGAAAATTATTGTAAGTACTTTAAAGTCAGGTTTTTTTCATACAAATTGTTAAACTTTTGAGAGATAAAAAAACATTAAAAAAAGGAAAGCATTTTGATCCCTTAAATATTAAAAAAATAACTTTTATTAAACTTTTTCCTCCAGAAGGAAGGGGATTAAAGAAAAATATATCAGAGGGGGGAGGGGGGTTTGGAAAATATATACTCCTGACAGGTTGTGCATTGATATTAGTTATAAACTTTAGCCGGATTCATTACCTTCTCCTTTCCTAGGAATAAACAGATGGTTTAACTGTGTGATTATCTTCTGAGCATAAAAGTTTGGGTCTTCTTGAACTGGTCTGAAACATACAATACAAGGATTAAAACGTTTGGGGACTCTTGAAGCAGTCTAAAACATTGCAATTGAAGGATTGAGAATTAAGGCTTGAACCTGTCTAACACAATGCAATAAAAGGCTTAAGAAGTTTGGGTCTTCTTGAACCGGTCCAAAACATTGCAAAATAAGGATTAAGTAGTTTGGGTCCTCTTGAACCGGTCTACAACATATCAGTGTAAGGATTTAGAAGTTAGGATTATATGAACCAGTCTAATAGATTGCAATATAAGTAAAAAGAAGTTTGAAAGATGCGTCTTTAACAGATGACAACTACATCAAGAGTTTAAATTAGATTTTTGAATTCAATTATTATTAAAAACACAGTAATGGGGCTAAAACGTTTCATTATCATTACTTTACTAAAATTGGTGATTCTCTTTCTGGTTTCTTGCCGGTTCAATTTAAAAGGAAGTGGCTCAACAAAGCATAAATAGTTGGACTACATCTTGCTTATCATTAAATCTAGTTCCTAATTGAAAACCTACTTCGGAACACAGACTTTAGGGTTGGGGAGTAGAGCAGAGAGCCATTCACAGTAGATATTAACACTGTCGCGGATGACCTCATGTTCAGTTAGAGGCAGGCAGAGGCCATGACAGATGACCTCCATGCACCAGTTCACTTCCTAAAATAAAAAAAATGAAAATTATTTCTTGTTTTCACATGTTAAAATATATTTCAAATTAACTTAAAGGGAGTGTTCGCGAAAAATGAAAGGGGGTTTAGGCTTAATGCGATAAAAAAGCGCTTTTGTTAAAGACGTCTCATACCTTATAACTTCGCGTTCATACAAATTGAGAAAATTGCAATATACGACTTTGACCGTAAAAAATCAATTTAATTTCAAACAAATCATTCAGATATTACAACCTATAGTCATCGATTATCTTTCGCCACATTTGTATATAGTTCATATTTTGTAATATTTTTGATTTCGTTTTTATAAAGATATTCCTCTGTCCCTAGATTTTCGAACATTCCTGGAAAATATGAAAATGTCGTATTCATTATCAATTCTCGAAACAGGAATAAAAGTAACTATCAGATCATAAAACATAGAAAAGATTATGAAATATCAACTAAATACGAATGCGTCGAAAAATCATCGATGATTATCGGTTGTAATAACTGAATGATTTGTTTGGAATTAAATTGATTTTTTTACGATCCGAGTAATATGTTGCAACTTTCTGCATTTGTATTGACGTTACGTTCTTCGGTATAGTCGGTTTTAACAATTTTCTCTTTATAGACGCAACAGATAGAAGTAAGATTAGCAGGGATCAATAGCGATTATTTTTCGCATTAAGCCTATACCCCCTTTCATTTTTCGCGAACATTCCCTTTAATCTGCAATCTAAATATCAAACGGCTGAACCTAATTGGCTTGATTTTTTTTAAGGTAACCAAGGATACCCTGGGGGTAACATCGGCTAAAAAATTAGATTTTTTTCACTCTACGGGCAACGTCGGGCGCTGCAGCTAGTCATTTCTAGAGTGATTTGAACTAAATATTTGAATCTGGGACAACAATTCTTAACCTTTAGAAAATTGTAATGTATTGAGTACAAAACTGACAAACAAATCCTTAAATTATGGAATATAACGTTGATTGTTTAAAGATTTCACTACAGTGATAACCAGAAAACTGTAGGATAGGAAGACGACATGACATGCAATTGATGTTGTTACAAAGCAAATAGGTATAAGTTATTAAGATACTTTTGAAGGAAAATGGGTCTGTTTACACTGCACAATTGCTGTCCTCAGGTTCATTGAACTATTTAAAGTCATAACATGAGTCTATTCCAGAGTTTTCTGGTTTTCACTGTAGTATAATCATTTTTACAGAAAGATTCTGTCTGGATGGAAATGCAATAGTTTGTTAGGACACCCAGTTAGTAAAAGATAAAAAATACAAAAAGCAGTTCATATATCTAACTATGAACTATAGAAAAAAGCTTCAAAATATTACAAGGAACCTGTTCAGTATTTAGTGTGGAGGGTTTTGCATCAGAGGGAACCGTTATTCCCAGATGGGAGGCAACAGTTTTAACAACAGCAGCAACAACCTAGATATAACAGTTTTAACAACAGCAGTAACAACCTAGATATAACAGTTTTAAAAACAGCAGCAACAACCTAGATATAACAGTTTTAACAGAAGCAGCAACAACCTAGATATAACAGTTTTAACAACAGCAGTAACAACTTAAGCAAAACATATTTGAAAGTAGCTGCAATATCCTAGATAAAGCAGCTTTTTGAATAGAAAACCGTCCCCCGGCCAACACAAAAAAAAATATTGAAAACGGAAAACATGGCTTCGCGAAGGGCAATAATGCAATATGTTCCCAAATTACTTTATTATTTCTGACTTTAATAAAAAGAGGTTTAACAAAAATTCCACTTGGAACTTGGCTAAATATTGACAAAATTCACTGACCCGTAAAAATTCCTGAGTACGCCTTTGGTTCTGATAACTTTTAGATAAAAAACCTGTTTTCCATCATCTTGGGGAAGTTTCGAAAGAACCGATTGCGTAGCAGATCCAAGGGACTGAAGCTGAATTGTGAGAGAGCTCCAGTCTGCGTACATATTGGCGTAATTTAAATAATCTGGTTCATACGCAGAACATATTTCTGAAATATTAAAAGCATTTTTAACAGGAATCATTAAAATAAACGAAGAGCCCAACTTTTTTGAGGCAACTCATAACACTCCCAGTCCCAGGAAAGGTTTGCTCAATGATCGAAATTGAAAAATTGTGCCTGAAAGGTAATGTTACATCGTCTAAACGCAGCATTCCCTCTACTGAACTCCTGACCTACTAACTTTCGGACTTACTGCAACATCGGATCTATGGCAACTGTTTACGTTCGTATTATTTTAGGGTTAGGTGATGCTAAACAATTTTTAGGCCGAGCGCTGCGGCTAGTACAGGCTATGGGGCCGAGTGCCGCGGCATAGGACAATCTAGGGGGCCGGGCGTTGTGACTACATGTCCATATGGCAACTGTAAACCCACGTGCTGTAGGTCGGATGTAAGTACATAGCGGAATTGGCGTCAATCGAAAAATACACCATCGACTGATATAAATGTCGATTGTCATGATTTTTAACAGAAAAATTCGCGAATAATCGGTTTATGATAAAAAGAAGTCAACTTCAAAATCAACAAATACCAAGTTAAAACCGTTTCTAGAATATCGGGGTGCGAAACGCCCTAAATTCCTAGCTGAAATAAATCTTATTTTGCAACATGTGCACGACGTTCAATTCTTACACCATGAGAAAAAGACTAGATTGTAATATTGTATGTAGCTAGCTACAAAACAAACTTGAATAAATAGTGGATAATTTCCTAGAAAACGATTTTTGGACCTGCCCCCCCCCCCCTCCTATCAATTTTGTACATGGATATTAAATGTAAGAGAATCTTAAATGTAAGACATATGGCCGCAGCGGTCGGCCCCCTAGCCTGTCCTAGCCGCAGCGCTCGGCCCATAAAGTGTCTTAACCTAAACTAACCCTAAATAATAATAAAAAAAAATAATAAATTCGCTGAAAATAAGTGGTCATGTACAAAATTGATAGGAGGAAGGGGGTCCAAAAATCGTTCCTTAGGACAGACCCAAATAGTGGAACTGGAAAAATATTTGCCCAATTAAGTAGAAGATACCAAGAGAATTAATTGCTTGTATTCCTGCAGTTTTCATGTTCACTTCCTAAGTGAAAGTGAAATCCTTGTTTACATCCGTTCCGCGGCATTATTTCAGTGAAGACGACTTTTTAAAAATTACTAATTGATAAGTTGATTGGGTAATGTTACATCGTCTATACGCAACATCCCCCCTACTGAACTTCTGACCTAATAACTTTCCGACCTACCGCAATATCGGACCTACGCCAGCTGTTTATTTTAGTATTATTTGAGAGTTAGGTTAGGTTAAGAGAATTTCTGGGCCGAGCGCTGCGGCTAGGACGTAGGCTAGGGGCCGAGCGCGCCACGGCTAGGACAGGCTAGGGGGCTCGGCGCTGCGGCCACAAGTCCATATAGCAGCTATAAAACCACGTGCTAGTAGGTCGGATGTGTTATAGTTTAGTGGATTTGGCGTAGGTCAGAAGTGGATCGTATGGCGGATCGGATATGTGTAGGTCGAAAAAATACACCACCGTTGATTGATGTTAAAAGAAATTTGTAGCTTTTCATTCCTTACTATATAGTATATATACATGATTTTTGTTATTTTTTTCTCAAGCTTTTTTTAAAAAAAATTCGGAGTGAAAATTATATATATGGTATAAGTCTGCAAAGTTTTGCTAAAAAATCGATTGTTTTTTAAAAAATATATTTGTAGATAATTTTTGTCTACTGGACAAAGTTCTTCCGGTCCCCGGACAATATGGAGAAACCATGCTACGGGGTTTCCCACGAAACTTGACAGTTGGTGAATAGTTTAGAATGTCTTTTTCCATAATTTGGTAAGTTGTGTGATCAAAGATCAATAAAAATATTATATTGGAGTCATATTATATATCCAAATTGATTTCAAAGTAAAATATAATTAAGCAAAAGATTTGTTTAACTAAAAATAGCTATTTATTAAATGTCATGTTTCCTGGGACACCCTGTATCTGATATTTTTTTTTCATTAATTTTAGTTTTTGATTGCTCAGTTGCTCAAAAATTGGTATCACTGATCCAAAGTTTTGGCTTTTAAAGGAAACTTAGACCAACAGCTTACTTTAAAAGAAAATTGATCAAAATCTGCTATTTTTTTCATCATTCATGAACGAATGAAAATGAAATGTGAAAATAAAAAAATTCTAAAAATCTGGCCGGGTAATCGTCCCATTTCGTCTTATACTCTAAGAAGTAATTGCAACAGCAAAAATGAGAAAAGAAGGTGTAAAATCTTTCCCTGGGAAATTTAGAAAGATCAAAATTTCTCTGTATGATAATTGAAGGACTGCAGTATGGTTTTGGTGAATTATATTGACGTACAAAGGGTGCTATGGAAACGCCTCAACACGAAATCGGACCTAAAAAAAACGAAAACCTCACCAAAATGAATATTTTTCAGGCATTTCCTATTTTTTATAAAATTATCGGAAATCCCTCAAATCTAATGGAATTTCTCGTTTTATTTTTTGATCCGTTTCCCCGATTTTTAGGTCGGATTCCGGTTTATACATGCCTTTTATTTTTGAGGGATTTCTCAATATTTTTGAGGGATTTCCCAATATTTTCAATCTGTTTCCTCATTTTTTAAGTCCATTTCCAGTTTTCAAAAAAAGTTTTGAATTCTCAATTTCTTGATTGTTTTCCTCTTTTTTTTGGGTCCGTTTCCTCGTTTTTTGGGTCCGTTTCCGTTTTCATAAAAAAGTTTTAACTTCTCAGTTTGTTGATCGGTTTCCTCTTTTTTTGAGTCCATTTCCTCATAAAAAAATGTATTCTGTCAAAAAAACTAAGTAATGAAATGCCAATTAAATCATTTATTTATATACAAATAGTATAATTCTATTATGGATCATGGAAAGACGAAATAAAGTCGAGTACAGCCAGGAAATGCATAGGACTGCAAAGGCCTACGAGGGACTATAAAGTACGAGAAATTTTACTAGAAAACGAATTTCAAAAAACTGCTATAGACTTCAGTAATAGGGGACTTTATATATACATACTACATAGTGAATATTACTAAGCCAGGGCAGGGACTCAGAGACACTAAGAAATACATGAAAGGACGCCAAAAGAACAGAAATGTTTTGGCGCTTCGCGCACACGTCTCAATAAATAACTCATCCAGATCCAGGTTAGGGTTTAACAACCTGTTGACAGTATAAATTTTAAAGCTGTTTGAAATATATTTTTTGTAAACAAGAACAAGCCATCAATATTATAATAATTTTGTATATTATTGAAGCACTGAGCCAACCCTTTTGCTCTTTTACTTCTAGATTTTATAATGTATGATTAATAATTATGGTAGAATAATATAGATTTTAACCTTTTAATTTTTTTCCTAATAAGGGTTTTATAAGGGGGGTGCAAAACAAAATATTTCGGCGCGCTGACGCGCGCAAAAACTGCACCCCGTTGGCTAAACCTCCACTACGCCCCTGAGACAAGTAAGTGAATGAATATTGTGCCGAAAAAGGTTGAAAAGTAACATTTTCCTTATTCTAAAGGGACTTTTGTTGTAATTTTTTGTGAACGTCCTTTTCAGTTCTAATTCACAAAGTGACCCTTAAAACCTAAATCTAATCAACAATGTCTTTCTTCTGGGTTAAAAAGTATTTTCAGTTGTTGTTTATGAAGAAATGCACAAGAAACCACAAGCGAAAATAATGAGTATTCTAGAATTAAAAAAGGGATATCTAATTCATAATCAGAGAAAGTTCTTAAGGGTACACTTATGATTCGCCGACGTAACTCTTTCTTTATATAGTCATTTGAAATTAGGTTAACAGTCCCTATAAACTTCTTATTTTATTATTATATTGGTCTAATTTTAACTAAAACTGCAAAGGATGAACAAGTGCAGGAATTAAGTAGATTTTTTGTCTTGGCCATTCATGAATGAAATCAGTTATCTTAGACTAGCAACCAAGACATTATTCTTAATAATGAGGGTCAGAAGAATCTAAATTTCCGTTTTTATTAAATCTAACCAACAACTAGTATAAACGCTAGATATTTTTTTTTAAATCGTATTTTTCCTTTTGTGGAAGTGAACAACATTTTTCAAAAATTGTTTTTATTATTTCAGAGATTTGTGTGAAAAAATGTCTTTTTCAGACGAGGACGGGTTTTTGATATTATTATTATTATTATTATCATTATTATTATGTTCATATTATCATAAATGTTATTTTGATTTGACAATGAAACAACCCTGCAGGATTTGTTGAAGATGACAACATTACAACTAAACCAACAAATAGAATGTTTGGGACAGGAAGAAGGTAAGCAGTCTAGGAAAGTAAGTAGGTATATAGTTTAGGACAGGAATAAGGTAGACAGTTTGGAACAAAGAGAAGGTAACAAGTTCGGGACAGAAAGCAGGTAAACAGTTTGGGACAGGAATAAGATAAACAGTTTGGGACAGAAATAAGATAAACAGTTTGGGACAGGAAGAAGGTACAGTTTGGAAAAGGAAGAAGGTAAACAGTTTGGGACAGGAATAAGATAAGCAGTTTCGGACAGGAATAAGATAAGCTGTTGGGGACAGGAATAAGATAATCAATTTGGGACAGGAAGAAGGTACAGTTTGGAACAGGAAGAAGGTAAACAGTTGGGGACAGAAAACAGGTAAACATTTTGGGACAGGAAAAAGGTAAGCAGTTTGGGAAAGGAATAAGATAAACAGTTTGGGACAGGAAGAAGGTACGGTTTGGAAAAGGAAGAAGGTAAACAGTTGGGGACAGAAAACAGGTAAACAGTTTGGGACAGGAATAAGATAAGCATTTTATGACAGGAAAAAAGTACGGTTTGGAACAGGACTAAGATTAACAGTTTGGGACAGGAAGCATTTACAGTACAGGACAGGAAGAACGTTTACGGGTTGGACACAGTTTGGGACAGGAGAAGAGTAAACAGTTTGGGACAGGAAGCATGTACGTACAGGTCAGGACAGGAAGAACGTATACGGGTTGGACACAGTTTGAGACGGGAGAAAAGTAAACAGTTTGGGACGGAAAGAAGGCGCTGCAACTTTTAATTTCAAATATTTACAACGAACATTAAAAATATTCATGTTCATATAATTCTAATCAAATTTTTTCTCAGGATTAACAGATGAAAGAATAGAGCAATTAAAGGTAAAATATGTTACTAAATTATGGGAAGGAGAGTACAAGGATAATGTCTAAAATAACATAAAATTGTTATTATAGAAAAAAGGACCTCAATAAAGAATATTTAAAATTCTAAAAATATACGGGGTATCCCTCGAAACATGACAGTTGGTGAATAGCTTAAAATGTCTTCTTCCATAGTTTGTTAAGAATTGTTTGATACCAGGGAGAATGATAAAAAAAATATTTCATGGCAGGTATATTATAGAAAAATTGATTTTAAAATAAAAATATATTCAAATATATTTGAGTAAAAGGTTATTCTAAAACTAAATAAACTGCATAAAGTCTTTAACATCTAATACAGTATATGGAAGAAGACATTCAAAACTATTCACCAACTGTCATGTTTCATGGGACACCCTGTATCTGACTCCAGAAGATTGACGAATGAATATCGTCTTTGCTCTCCATTTTCCCCAAGATAAGTCGCCATTGATTTTTCAAATGTTGCAACTCATAACTTTCTAATGAAGTTCAGGGAACTTTTCAGAAATAGTTCAGTTGGAAATACAAAATCCTCTGCATTGATATTTCTAAATTAAGGGAAAAAAAAGATGACGAAAATTCTACAGTGTCGAAACTCCGGAAATTAAAGAAAGACGACTTTTAGACCACATTTTTTACTTTAAATATTGCCATGAACATGAGACACCGCAATTGTGCGCTGTCAAAAGGCCAAATTCACTTAATAAATTATTTGATAAATTACTAGTAAAACTAATTGCTTTTTTAACCACATCAAATACAGTTAATTATTGCTTACATTTCGTCTTCCAATTCCAGTTTTCTGGTTATCACTGTATATCTAATGTTTAATAATCTAGATTGATTACAATGAACTGAGAAGAAATTTAAGGTGAAAATTGATTATTTTATTGCCAATTATGATTATTAACTAATAATTACAGGGGAAGAAAGTTCCAAACGGTCCTTACTGCTTAGGTTCCAAACCTGACACTAAGTGCCAGGTTTGGGCACAAATATTATGATCAACGTTCTAGTGCCTAGTGCAAATATCAATTAAAGAAACTATTTCCAACTAATTAATTAGCACGACAAGAACTAAAAAAAAACAATATTAAATTCTTTTCTAAAATAGAACTGTGAGCAGTCTTTCATTTTTAATGAAAACCCATACCATTTTCGAAACAGTTCAAGATTTTCCATTTTCGCACATATCGTGAATTCGAGTCTTGGACGCGTTTTGGAACATAAACCACTTTCATTAACAATTTCCATAATTTGTGAATATTCAATAATTCAGAACAAAACTATTCTAGTGTTTTAGATACAGAAAATAAAGTTGATTTCAAGTTTCATGATAAAATTTCCCGCAATTTCCTTTTCAATTTAATTGTAAGAAAAATATATGGTATTAATAATAAAAATTTTCAATGATATTGATAAGCCATTCTATTTGGAAATATCAGATTCAGAATAGAATGTATCTTCTACATTTTTATTGTTTTATTACCTAAATATTACCAAATACAAATATTTGTTTTGTTATCAAATTGTGTAAATTTTAGAAAATATCATTGATTTAAATCAGGTTTTGGCCAAATCACGGTTTGGAACTTTCTTCCCCTGAATTAACTAAATACTTAGTTACTCTGTGTAAAAAAAATTTTGGCCGATAATTTTTTTAGAAATAAAAACATCAAGGATATTTTCACAATATTTTGAATTATACATTTTGTGTTGCATCATATTTTAATGCATAATGAGCAATGGGTGGGGAAAGTGCAACAAAAATACTGGGGAAATAGATGTTTTGGCGGATTTCACTTTTTCTAAAATTCTTTTATTTTATCAAAATAAAAAAAATATTTTTTTACCTACACACAAAAAGAAAGGAATTAAAAGGCTTTTTCACAAAGTCTAATCATAGTCATTGATGACGTAAACCATTGATATTGATTAAACTTAGATTATTTGAATCAACAGAACAGAATTCATAGTAATTGAAATATCAAAGGTCTCCAACATTGGATTGCAAAGATATGAGGAGTAGATGATCAAAGTGGGTGACAAAGACTTAATTCCTTCATTTGATTATTTAGAATGACTCTGGATGCGACTAATGCAATAGAAGCGTTAAAAAGGTTCTATTTATTAAATATTGATATTATTCAATAATTTTAGTGATATTGATAATCTTTTTTTAAATAAAGCTAATAAAAAGGCCAAAGAGTTGTTTCAGGTGGTTACTGTTGTACCTTTAATCTCATGCATAACCTTTAACAATTTAACTTAAACCGTTAATTTTGAAATCGTTAATAATGACATGAAAACAAATGAACGGGGAAAAAGAACGAACGGATATGTTTTCAAGAATAGCGGCGACTTTCGTAAAATTTTCTGCTTAAAATTGCATGAAACGTAACGAACAAAAATGTGTTTTAACGGTTTTTAACGTGTTATAATAAAATTCCGACCGCTGTACAATTTATAGTATTTAGTTGAATCTCGTATTTTTAGAGAATGTGAACTACTACGCAAGGTAATTGATATACAGTGTGGACCACTAAACATGGCTTTTTGGAGACGGCTCTAAAGTCGCCTTATTTTTCACATTTTTTAACGTTCATTATTTTTCCCAAATTTAAAATTTTAACAATAGGTATTAAGTTTGCATACATTGTATTATGATCTACTTAGGCGCGCAACTATACATTTTTAGGGGGGGGGGGGGGCAAGAAAAATGTATATTATACTCAAACAATAAAAAACTAACCAACCGGATATTCAGTAAGTCAGATGTGCAGTTATCTGATTTGAAACAAAAAAAATCTATTCTGGTTAATGTAAATCACAATATTAATTAATTTACAAACTAAATATATATATTGTAGAGGATGGAGGATTCATTATTCATCCATAAATCAAATATGTACATTGTACTCAGACACTGACAAGAAATGCATTAAAAAAACCTGGTTTTACATGAAAAATATTTTTTATGGACCCACTAAACATGACTATTTATAGAAAATTCTTAATTCTTATTATTCTTCTATATGTAAACTATGTAAACTATGTAAACTTAATACTTGACGATCGTCTTCATCTTTAAGTTCGATGACAACAGGGTGTCTATATACGTAAATTAACATGACTTTTCATAAATGCAACTTGGAAATAAACTTTGCTCTTTGATTGTTAACATCATGCAGTGGCGCAACATGATAAGCTACAGCGCGATATAAGAAGAAATAGTAATAGAATAGAAGAATAGTAATTTGGAAATCAACAATGAGCCACAACAATAAAAGCTAAAAAATCGCTATTGCAAGTATAGTCGTGGATTTACAACTACAATCAAAAATAACTGTAATGTGATATCTCCGTGTCCTCCATGCAAAGATGACAATGCCCGACTTTCAACGATACCCTTGAAACCTTCATTTGATTAAAAATGTGGAACGTACCGTCGTTTTTTTTTACTCAAAAAATGTTTAAGTCTGATAATTTTTCCACAAGCATGAAATGTGCAAGTCACTTTCGCAGGGAAATCTCAAATGCAAACAAATAGTAAATAAATTCTAATTTATACATACTTGAACAGACAAAGCTTTTAAGGGTATCAGTGACACGGTGTAAATCTGTCAAATTGTCATCTTTGAGGAGAGACAACTTGAAAATCGTCTCTGATCTTCTTTAAGAATTCAAAAGGTTTTTACAAACAGGTAGCTCTAATTAAAAATGTACTTTTGAATTTTTAGGTATTTTATTATTATTATTTTATTATTATTATTTTATTTTTATTATTATGATTATTATTATTATTATTATTTTATTTTATTATTATTATTTTATTTTATTATTATTATTATTATTATTTTATTTTGCTTTAGATTAATGTAAAAATTATAAATATATAAATTAATGGATTATTAAAAATGTATAGTGATAACCAGAAAACTATGGAATAGGAAACCGACCTTCAGGCTCCAATTATGAATTAAAATAGTCCAATAAACATGAGGCACAGCATTTGTGCAGTGTAAACAGATCCGTTTTACTTATCACTGTACTTAAATACTATTTTTAAAGTTTGAAGGAGGTTTGGAAGAACTGGAGAACACAATTAAGATTGAGACGTCTGTCGACAACAATTCAGAAACTATTAAACTTAAAAAAGAGAATAAAAAAAAATTTGCAACCCTGGCTAACAAGAAAAATGCTGCTTCCCTTTAATAAATAATGGAAAAAGTAAAAAATATTCTCATTTATTAACTGTTATATTTTTCTTTTATCAATAATGTAAAATTTGCTTTTGAATAAAACGATCACCATGTAATATTTCAGATGAGTGAATACTGCATTCTTCAGTCTTCAAATATCAAAATAAACCTGAAACCTAATAAATCCACCCCCCACCCTTCCCATCCCACATTTCTCTCAGACCCAAATTTTCCATTCA